>NW_028289666.1:0-9992 GCF_059628265.1 Tinamus guttatus | reverse complement strand
ATAGAGGTACTACTTAGTATTTCTATGTATTATCGTGCATACATTTATATAGGACATTAATCACTTCCTCATACTATGTTTTATAGGGCATTAATTTATCTAACCCATATATGATGATTAATCCAATATAGCCTTAAATCCCTTATTCAGTTCATGATCTTCCACCAATCACTAAATTTCTATATATGCTCATAACAGTCAAGCAGTCAAACGTCCAGTATCAGATGGATTTCTAGTCTCCTCCCCTCACGAGAAATCAGCAACCGCTTGCATGGTTAGATCCCGTATGCTCTAGTTTCAGGAACCTACATTTAATATACAATGGTTCACGCACCTCTGGTTCCTACTTCAGGGTCCCTAATGGCTTAATCCCCACAGAATGCTTTTTAAAAGGCTTCTGGTATGTGAGATGCACCATATTCTCCCATAATCTCGACATTTTTAACTCTTCCGTCCATCTAGCTCTCTTTTTTTTTTCTCTGCTACTTCAACGTGCCCCCATACTATGCATAGTCAGAAAGCCAACAATTTAGGTCTGGACATCAATGGTCTTCGTAATGCGTCTCTGTTCCGGGACCGATTAATGAGACGGTCGGCGTATATGTGGAATCATTCGGACACTGATGCACTTGCCATCCGCATTTGGTTGATCTTGATCCACCCCCAACTAATTGGGGTATAATAGTGAATGCTTGTCGGACATATAAAACCCAATTTCCAATGCTCTATTTTTCTCTAATTTTTTTCAAAATTAGAGAAAAACTATAGCTTCAATTTACAACATTTTTTTTGATTTTTTTACAATTTTTTTCATTTTTTTATATTTTTGTCACTCCTAAAGTTACTACTAAAAAAAATTTTTTTTTCAAAAAATTTTAAAAAAATTTTTTTTTCAAAAAATTTTTTCAACCCATTTTCACCAACCCTCTCCAGCCAACTTCCCCCTATTTTCTCCACCACAATTCACCAACCTCAACATCTCAGAAAGAGAGGACTTAAACCTCTACCTCCAGCTCCCAAAGCTGGTATTCTCCACTAAACTACCTTCTGACTCCCCCACACCTAAACTGCCCGAACTGCCCCACATGACAGACCCCGCACCAACTCCAACACCACAAACAGTGTCAAAAACAAACCTCACCCCGCCACTACAAACATCCCCGCTCCCCAAGAATAAAACATAGCTACTCCACTAAAATCCACTCGGACCACAGCACTCCCCCCACAATCCACCGTTCCTACCCATCACTCCTCTAACCCCACAAAATCTCACACCACCCCACCCATTAGAATTACCACTACAAACCCCACCCCATACCCTAAAACTCGTCAATCTCCCCAAGCCTCAACATAAGGATCCGCAGCCAAAGACACACAGTACACAAACACCACCAGCATGCCCCCCAAATATACCAAAAATAAGGCCAATGAGATAAAAGATACCCCCAAACTCAGCAACCACCCACACCCTACCACAGATGCCACCACCAGACCCATCGCCCCATACTGCGGCGATGGGTTTGATGCCACTGCCAAAGCACCTAAAATAAAGCAAACCCCTAAGAAAGATACAAAGTACATCATAATTCTTGCTTGGCTACAATCCAAGGGCTGCAGTCTGAAAAACTGCCGTTGTACTCAACTACAAGAACACCTATAGATCTACCCCCCCTACCCCCCCATAGAGGTACTACTTAGTATTTCTATGTATTATCGTGCATACATTTATATAGGACATTAATCATCCCCTCATACTATGTTTTATAGGACATTAATTTACTTAACCCATTTATAGTGATTAATCCAATATAGCCTTAAATCCCTTATTCAGTTCATGATCTTCCACCAATCACTAAATTTCTATATATGCTCATAACAGTCAAGCAGTCAAACGTCCAGTATCAGATGGATTTCTAGTCTCCTCCCCTCACGAGAAATCAGCAACCGCTTGCATGGTTAGATCCCGTATGCTCTAGTTTCAGGAACCTACATTTAATATACAATGGTTCACGCACCTCTGGTTCCTACTTCAGGGTCCCTAATGGCTTAATCCCCACAGAATGCTTTTTAAAAGGCTTCTGGTATGTGAGATGCACCATATTCTCCCATAATCTCGACATTTTTAACTCTTCCGTCCATCTAGCTCCCTTTTTTTTTCTCTGCTACTTCAACGTGCCCCCATACTATGCATAGTCAGAAAGCCAACAATTTAGGTCTGGACATCAATGGTCTTCGTAATGCGTCTCTGTTCCGGGACCGATTAATGAGACGGTCGGCGTATATGTGGAATCATTCGGACACTGATGCACTTGCCATCCGCATTTGGTTGATCTTGATCCACCCCCAACTAATTGGGGTATAATAGTGAATGCTTGTCGGACATATAAAACCCAATTTCCAATGCTCTATTTTTCTCTAATTTTTTTCAAAATTAGAGAAAAACTATAGCTTCAATTTACAACATTTTTTTTGATTTTTTTACAATTTTTTTCATTTTTTTATATTTTTGTCACTCCTAAAGTTACTACTAAAAAAAATTTTTTTTCAAAAAATTTTAAAAAAATTTTTTTTTTCAAAAAATTTTTTCAACCCATTTTCACCAACCCTCTCCAGCCAACTTCCCCCTATTTTCACACCATAACCATGACAACCACTATTCTCCTCCCCATCCCAAAACTCCCTGCACAATTTAAACCAAAAAACATAAACGAATCAGCCTGCCCAAATAAAAACATAGGCAGCGAAACCAATACGTCCTTGTAGCTTAACGCAAAGCATGACACTGAAGATGCCAAGATGGTTTACCCAACCCAAGGACAAAAGACTTAGTCCTAACCTTACCATTAATTATCATTAGACATATACATGCAAGTATCCGCACTCCAGTGTAAATGCCCTCATAAACTTCTACTCTACTAGAAGTAAGAGGAGCAGGTATCAGGCACACCATATTCTCCTCGTAGTAGCCCAAGACACCTTGCTCAGCCACACCCCCACGGGCTTCCAGCAGTAATTGACATTAAGCCATAAGTGAAAACTTGACTTAGTTATAATGACTTAGGGCCGGTAAATCTTGTGCCAGCCACCGCGGTCATACAAGAGGCCCAAATTAATGGTACACGGCGTAAAGCGTGGAAACATGTTATCTAATCAGCTCGGACCAAAGTACACCTAAGCTGTCACAAGCCTAAGAGGTACCAAAACCCTACGTAAAAATGGTCCCAGTACTTATAGGGCCAATTATACTCCACGAAAGCTAAGAAACAAACTGGGATTAGATACCCCACTATGCTTAGCCCTAAATCTAGATGTTTACCCCTACCAAAACATCCGCCCGAGAACTACGAGCACAAACGCTTAAAACTCTAAGGACTTGGCGGTGCCCTAAACCCACCTAGAGGAGCCTGTTCTATAATCGATACTCCACGATACACCCGACCATCCCTTGCCCAAACAGCCTACATACCGCCGTCACCAGCCCGCCTAAATGAGAGTTCAATAGCGAGCACAACAGCCCTCCGCTAACAAGACAGGTCAAGGTATAGCGAATGAGATGGAAGAAATGGGCTACATTTTCTAATATAGAATAATTCTTCAACGAACAAGGTAATGAAAACCCCTTAGAAGGCGGATTTAGCAGTAAGATGAAACCAGAAAGTTCACCTTAAACTGGCTCTAGGGCACGTACATACCGCCCGTCACCCTCCTCACAAGCAATTATCCACATAAATAATGATCTAAACCAAAGCTGAAGATGAGGTAAGTCGTAACAAGGTAAGTGTACCGGAAGGTGTACTTAGCATATCAGGACGTAGCTATAATTGCAAAGCATTCAGCTTACACCTGAAAGATGTCTTCTAACTAGGACCGACCTGATGCCAACTCTAGCTCAAACCAATTAATCACAACACTAAATTTCTCTACAAAACAATTAAAACATTTTTCTACACCTAGTATAGGCGATAGAAAAGTTACTTGACGCAATAGAAAATTTGTACCGTGAGGGAAAGTTGAAATAGCAGTGAAAAACCAAGCATAAAACAGCAAAGACCAACTCTTGTACCTTTTGCATCATGATTTAGCAAGAATAATCAAGCATAATGAACTTTAGCTTGCCATCCCGAAACCTATGCGAGCTACCTACAAGCAGCTATCATGAGCAAACCCGTCTCTGTGGCAAAAGAGTGGGATGACTTGTTAGTAGAGGTGAAAAGCCAATCGAGCTAGGTGATAGCTGGTTGCCTGCGAAACGAATGTAAGTTCCTCCCTAAATTTTCCCCTCCAGATATACTAAATTACTACAATGAGATATTTAGGAGTAATTTAAAGGAGGTACAGCTCCTTTAAATCAGGACACAACCTAAACCAGAGGATAATACAAACTACTCCTTTTACATGTAGGCCTTCAAGCAGCCATCAATCAAGAGTGCGTTAAAGCTCATATCTCCAAAAATACCAAAAACACCGTGAATCCCTCACCACTAGCAGACCAACCTATGACCATAGGAGAATTCATGCTAAAATGAGTAATTTGAAGGGGACCCCCCTCTCTAGGCGCAAGCTTACATACTAAACTATTATTAACAGTACGACTTATACCACAACTCCACAAGACCGAATATTTAACTAACCTGTTACACCTACCCTGGAGCGCCCCCAGAAAGATTTAAATCTGCAAAAGGAACTCGGCAAGCCCAAGGCCCGACTGTTTACCAAAAACATAGCCTTCAGCTTACACAAGTATTGAAGGTGATGCCTGCCCAGTGACTAAGGTTTAACGGCCGCGGTATCCTAACCGTGCGAAGGTAGCGCAATCAATTGTCTCATAAATCGAGACCTGTATGAATGGCTAAACGAGGTCTTAACTGTCTCTTGCAGATAATCAATGAAATTGATCTCCCTGTGCAAAAGCAGGAATATCATCATAAGACGAGAAGACCCTGTGGAACTTAAAAATTCTAGACCAATGCCACCACTCTCTAAACCTTCAAGGCCCACCCTCTTGCACTCAATGGTCCTAATTTTTTGGTTGGGGCGACCTTGGAGTATAGACTAGCCTCCAAAAAATAAGATCACATAATCTTAACCTAGATTATACCCCTCAAAGTACTAATAGTAATCAGACCCAATATAATTGACCAATGAACCAAGCTACCCCAGGGATAACAGCGCAATCTCCTTCAAGAGCCCCTATCGACAAGGAGGTTTACGACCTCGATGTTGGATCAGGACAACCTAATGGTGCAGCCGCTATTAAGGGTTCGTTTGTTCAACGATTAACAGTCCTACGTGATCTGAGTTCAGACCGGAGCAATCCAGGTCGGTTTCTATCTATGCTTTTACTTCCCCTAGTACGAAAGGACCGGGGCAGTGGGGCCTATGTTCACTGACATGCCCCCCTTCTAATTAGTGAACACAACTGAACTAATAAGAATGAATCAAACCACCGAACATCCTAGATAAAGGATAGCTAGCGTGGCAGAGCTTGGCAAATGCAAAAGGCTTAAGCCCTTTATCCAGAGGTTCAAATCCTCTCTCTAGCTGCACACACCATGTACACTGTAAATTATTTGCTCATATCCCTATCATATGTTATTCCTATTCTCATTGCAGTGGCATTTCTTACATTACTTGAACGAAAAATCTTAAGCTACATACAAGCCCGAAAGGGGCCTAATATTGTTGGCCCATTTGGATTACTTCAACCCATCGCAGATGGAGTTAAACTCTTCATCAAAGAACCCGTTCGTCCTTCAACATCTTCCCCTCTTTTATTCACAATAACCCCAATTCTAGCTCTGCTCCTAGCTCTCACCATCTGAATTCCCCTACCCATTCCATTCCCACTCTCAGACATAAACCTTGGACTATTATTTCTACTCTCTATATCAAGTTTAGCCGTATACTCTATTCTATGATCAGGCTGAGCTTCTAACTCAAAATACGCTCTAATTGGTGCCCTACGAGCTGTAGCACAAACAATCTCTTATGAAGTAACCCTAGCAATTATCTTATTATCAATCATCACCCTAAGCGGAAACTATACCCTCAACACCCTAGCAACAACTCAAGAACCCCTATACCTTATCTTTGCTACCTGACCCTTAACAATAATATGGTATATCTCTACACTTGCAGAAACCAATCGAGCCCCTTTCGACCTGACAGAAGGAGAATCAGAACTAGTCTCAGGGTTTAACGTTGAATACTCTGCTGGCCCATTTGCCCTATTCTTCCTAGCAGAATATGCTAACATTATATTAATAAATGCCATAACCACAATCCTATTCATCAATCCTAGTTCACTAAGCCTACCCTACCAGCTTTTCCCCATAATCCTAGCCGTAAAAACTCTACTTTTAACCTCAGGATTCTTATGAGTACGAGCTTCTTACCCACGATTCCGCTATGATCAATTAATACATCTACTATGAAAAAATTTCCTACCCCTTACCCTAGCCTTTTGCCTCTGACATACAAGTATACCAATTTCATTCGCAGGCCTACCCCCATGCCTAAGATGCAATACCTACCCATGGAAATGTGCCTGAACCTAAGGGTCACTATGATAAAGTGAACATAGAGGTCTACCAATCCTCTCATTTCCTTAGCTAATTAGAAAAGCAGGAATCGAACCTACACAAAGGAGATCAAAACTCCCCATACTTCCTCTATATTATTTCCTAGTAAAGTCAGCTAACTAAGCTATCGGGCCCATACCCCGAAAACGATGGTTTAACTCCCTCCTTTACTAATGTACCCTCACACCAAGCTAATTTCACTGGCCAGCATTACCCTGGGATCCACTATTACTATGTCCAGCAGCCACTGAATCCTAGCTTGAACTGGACTAGAAATCAACACTCTCGCTACCATTCCCCTAATCTCCAAATCCCACCACCCACGAGCTGTAGAAGCCTCCATCAAATACTTTTTGGTCCAAGCCTCAGCTTCTGCCCTAATACTATTCTCCAGTATAATTAATGCCTGAGACACTGGTCAATGAGACATTACCCAATTAACCAATCCCACATCCTCCTTATTACTGACAGCCTCTATCGCCATAAAACTGGGTCTAGTACCCTTCCACTTTTGGTTCCCAGAAGTACTACAAGGAACCTCACTAATCACTGCTCTTCTACTATCGACAATAATCAAACTCCCACCACTAACAATCCTAATCCTTATCGCACCCTCACTAAACCCTACCATCATCCTAACTATAGCTATTGCCTCCACAATGATCGGCGGATGAATGGGATTAAATCAAACCCAAACCCGAAAAATCCTAGCCTTCTCCTCTATCTCCCACCTTGGCTGAACTACTACAATCATCATCTATAACCCCAACCTTGCCATCTTAACCTTCTACTTATATATAATCATAACAACGCCTGTATTCCTCTCATTAAATATAACCAAAGCTACAAATCTCTCCATACTAATAACCTCATGGACCAAAGCTCCAGCACTGAATACCAGCCTAATACTAACTCTCCTATCCCTAGCGGGACTCCCCCCACTATTGGGCTTCTTACCCAAATGAATAATCCTCCAAGAATTAACTATTCAAGAAATGACACCCACAGCCATTGTCATCTCCATACTCTCGCTCCTGGGATTATTCTTCTACTTACGCCTAACATATCATTCCACAATTACTCTGGCCCCGAACTCCTCTAATTACATAAAATTATGATATATTAATAAAGCCTCCCATACCCCCACCGCAATTCTTACTTCTCTCTGCATCACCCTCATCCCCCTATCCCCCATAATCTTCTCCTTGTTCTAGAAACTTAGGATAATAGATAAACCAAAGGCCTTCAAAGCTTTAAATAAGAGTTAAATCCTCTTAGTTTCTGCTAAAGCCAACAGGACATTAACCTGTATCTCCCGAATGCAAATCGGACGCTTTTATTAAGCTAAAGCCTCACTAGACAGGTGGGCTTTGATCCCACAACCCCTTAGTTAACAGCTAAGTGCCCCATCCAACAGGCTTCTGCCTACCAGGCTTCGGTGCACTTCTATTGCACATCGATGGGTTTGCAACCCAACATGAACTTCACTACAAAGCCGATAAGAAGAGGACTTGAACCTCTGTAAAAAGGACTACAGCCTAACGCCTAATCTCTCAGCCATCTTACCTGTGACCTTTATCAATCGATGATTATTCTCAACAAACCATAAAGATATCGGTACATTGTACCTTATTTTTGGTGCATGAGCAGGTATAGTAGGCACAGCCCTAAGCCTACTAATCCGCGCTGAACTTGGCCAACCAGGCACTTTACTAGGTGATGACCAAATTTACAACGTCATCGTAACAGCCCATGCCTTCGTTATAATTTTCTTCATAGTTATACCAGTAATAATTGGCGGCTTTGGGAACTGATTAGTTCCACTTATAATTGGAGCCCCTGATATGGCCTTCCCCCGAATGAACAACATAAGCTTCTGACTCCTACCACCATCATTTCTACTCCTACTAGCCTCATCCACTATTGAAGCTGGAGCGGGTACTGGATGAACCGTCTACCCCACTAGCCGGGAATATAGCCCACGCAGGTCCCTCTGTAGACCTAGCTATCTTCTCCTTACATCTCGCTGGAGTATCTTCTATCCTCGGAGCAATTAACTTTATTACTACCGCTATCAATATAAAACCCCCAGCCTTATCACAATACCAAACCCCACTATTTGTGTGATCCGTCCTAATTACTGCTATCCTCCTACTATTATCCCTCCCAGTACTAGCTGCTGGCATTACTATGCTCCTTACTGACCGAAATCTCAATACCTCATTCTTCGACCCTGCAGGAGGAGGAGACCCTATTCTATACCAACATCTATTCTGATTTTTTGGCCACCCAGAAGTTTATATCCTCATTCTCCCAGGATTCGGAATTATCTCCCATGTAGTTGCCTATTACGCTGGAAAAAAAGAACCCTTCGGATATATAGGAATAGTCTGAGCCATACTATCCATTGGATTCCTAGGCTTCATCGTATGAGCTCACCATATATTTACCGTCGGAATAGACGTTGATACACGAGCCTACTTTACATCCGCCACTATAATTATTGCCATCCCCACTGGTATCAAAGTCTTTAGCTGACTAGCTACCTTCATGGAGGTACAATCAAATGAGACCCTCCAATCCTCTGAGCCCTAGGCTTTATTTTCCTCTTTACCATTGGAGGACTTACTGGCATCGTACTAGCCAACTCCTCACTTGACATTGCTCTACACGACACATACTACGTAGTTGCACACTTCCACTATGTCCTATCCATAGGAGCCGTATTCGCTATCTTAGCCGGATTCACACACTGATTCCCCCTATTCACAGGATTCACCCTACACCCAACCTGAACAAAAGCCCACTTTGGAGTCATATTCACAGGAGTTAACCTAACCTTTTTCCCACAGCACTTTCTAGGACTAGCCGGAATACCACGACGATACTCTGACTACCCAGATGCCTACACCATTTGAAACACCATATCCTCCATTGGCTCCCTAATCTCCATAACGGCTGTCATTATACTCATGTTCATTATCTGAGAGGCATTTTCTTCTAAGCGTAAAATCCAACAACCTGAACTGACCCCTACAAACATCGAATGAATCCACGGCTGCCCACCCCCTCACCACACCTTTGAAGAACCAGCATATGTTCAAGTCCAAGAAAGGAAGGAATCGAACCTCCTCATGTTGGTTTCAAGCAACCGCACTAACCACTTATGCTTCTTTCTTATGAGAAGTTAGTAAATCTATTACATGGCCTTGTCAAGACCAAATCACAGGTTAAACCCCTGTACATCTCACGTGGCCAACCCATCCCAACTTGGATTCCAAGACGCATCATCCCCAATCATAGAAGAACTAGTCGAATTCCATGACCACGCTCTAATAGTAGCACTGGCCATCTGCAGCCTAGTCCTATACATTCTAACCCTCATACTCACAGAAAAATATCCTCCAATAC
>NW_028289665.1:0-99221 GCF_059628265.1 Tinamus guttatus | reverse complement strand
CCTGTGTCGCAGCTTAAGTGTCGTGTGTTCTTTCCCAGGCAGCTCAGGCCCAAAAATCAGCCCCAGTGGCCACTGGGGATTATTAATAATAATAATAATAATAATAATAATATTTCTTATTATTTCCTCTTATTATTATTTCCTCTTATTATTTCTTCTTATTATTCTTATTATTTCTTCTTCTTCTTTTTATTATTATTATTTTACTTTTTCTATCCACCCTAAATCCCTCCCGGTCCCGCTCTTCCCGCCCGTGTTTCCAGGGTGACAGTAAAGGCCGTTGCGCAACCGGCTCCGCTGTGTCCATGGCGACCGCGGGGGGGGGCAACCGCCTCCCGGTGCCGCGCGGTTCCGCCCCGCCCCGGCATGGAGGGGAGGGGCGCACTGCGCATGCGCGCACGCCCCCCCACCCCGGGAGGACTCCCTCCCTCCCCCGCCCTGCCCGCGGCTACCGAGAGGCCCTGTGTGCAGTGGGCAGGAGCCGCAGTCCCCGCCCCCGCGCAGTGCCCTTCCGCCATGAGGCGCCGCCAGCGCAGCCACGAGCCGAGAAGCGGCCGCGAAAGATGGCCAAAAAACGGCCGAAAAACGGCCAAAAGCACGAGGATAAGGAAAGCTGACGAGGCCCCGCCAGGGGACGAGGGTCCCCGCCGCGGCATTTTGGCGGAAAAGAACCATCCCGACCTAGTAAAGTTGTGGTGTGTGGCAGGGGCCCGGACCCAGGGCCGGGCCGGTGGGAAAAGCAGTGGGACGGTAACGTGGGGGCGAGGGAGTGCGTGTGTCTGCAGAGATGGAAGCCGCGGGGTCGGGGCAGGTTTCGATACAATCCCAAGAGCGAGATTAAAACACAAATGGGTCAAATGTGAAAAAAGCTTGTAAGTTTTATTCCCATACGCGCAATAGGCCAAGGCAGAAAAGAAGGGAAAAGGAAGGAAAAGAGAAGCAAGCGGGAGAGATGCAGCAGGATTGTGGTTGCCACCACCCCAGTGCAGCTGAGTGTCGCTGGCTGCGCCTGGGTGCGGGCACAGGTGCCTGGGTGCAGGCGCTGTCCCGCAGCCCTCGGTGCAAGGGATGTGGAGGGCCAGAAAGCGTGCGAGTGGGTGCAGGGGATGAACCACACACCTGGGAGGGAAATAGCACACAGCGGCGGAGGGGGGAAATCCGTGCTGCTTTTATGTGTCCGTTCTTGCAGAGTCTGCCCCTTTCTGCATGCTCTGGTGCTCCTCTTCCTCCAGCTCCAGTGGCAGCGCCGCTCCGTAGACACTGCAGAGCATCATTTGGGCCTGGTGCTGATGGAGATAGAACACCTGGAGCTGATGCCACAGTCCTGTCAGAAGCAGGATCCCAAGGTGAAAAAGTCGTAAATCAGGTGGAGATAAGAGATCCCGGTCTTCCCGGAGACGGGATGCGGAGGCCAAGGAGTCGTAAATTGTATGGAGATATCCCAGTCCTTGCAGAGACGGGATGTCAAGTGTCTAGAGATAAGACACGTGGAGCTGATAGATGGGAGGCCTGGGTCAAGAAGTCCTAAAGGGTAGAGCAACAACGTGGAGCCCAGCACGATGCAGGGCTCAAAGCAGAGCCCCGAGCGGAGCCCGGCCTGTGGGCAGGCAGGCGGCAGCCGTGCCAGGGCGCTGCCTGAGGAGCCCTCCTTGGCAGCCAGCAAGGCCGAGGTCGCACGTTGCTGTCTGCCCCCGGGCTCATCCGTGCCAGGAGGAGCCCAGCACAGCAGCAGCCTTCCTCACGGCGGCCCCCTGGCCCCTGCCGCTGCTGTCACCCCCCGGCAATACGGAACATTCCAGAGGGGCAGTTATCGCCACGGGAACACCGATGCTCCCCAGGGCTCCGTGGAGCAGTGGCCCCAGCGCTGGCCACGCAGCAGCAAGGCCAGGTGAGCAGCAGGTCTGCGCAGCACCAGGGCCACTCGTGGTGCCCACAGGGTGCGGGGCAGCTGCGGGGCTCCGGGGCAGCCTGCGCGACGCCTCCCAAGGGAGGCCCCAAAGCCCCGCGCCCCCCTCGGCGCTGGCACCGCTGCCCTTGCCCTGTTCTTTGCTCCGCTTGGCACTGGGCTCCCCGCGTCCCTGCCAGAGGGGCTGCCGGGGAAAGGAGGCTGCTGCGGGCAGGCCCGGCACTGCCTGCTCCGGGCCCCACCGCTCGGCACAGAGAGACCCCTGGCACAGAGAGCCCTGCTCCCGGGGCTGCGAATGCCAACGGCTCCTTGGCCCTTGCAGGCCACGGGCCCCTTCACCCTGGCTGCTGCCAGCAAGTGCTGGGCCCAGAGACGCCGTCATGAACGTGGTATGGAAATGTTTCTTTCTCGATTTTTAGAGAAGTGATTTTTGTTGCTTATGTTCTTGTTAATGTTCTTGTTATTGTTAAGGAGATTGTTCTCATTTGTATTCTTGTTGTTCTCTTTCATCTTCTTTTTATGCTTTTGGTTTCAATCTATATTGTGAGGTCACGAGAGGCCCATTGTGAGGTCCTCCATTGTGAGGTCACTAGAGGCCCTTTGTGAGGTCATCTATTGTGATGTCATCCATTGTGAGCTCACGGGAGGCTCCTTGTGAAGTCACGAGAGGCCCATTGTGACATCGGCTGTTGTGACGTCGGCCGTTGTGAGGTCACAAGAGGGCCATTGTGAGGTCACTATAGGGCCATTGTGAGGTCACGAGAGGGCCATTGTGAGGCCGGCCATTGTGAAGTGCTTCTATCCTTTTCATTAGATATGGAATTTAACTTTCCCAGGTAGTATAATCCTATATTTCCTCTGTCTGGTCAAATAAAACCTTTCAAAAGGAAGTGTAATAGCATATACAGTGTACAGTGCTATGCTACATCTGCAGCTAAAACTCTACAAAGGAACCGTGATTACATTAACTTTAATGTCAGCACTCTAGAAGCAGAGTGACTTTTCCAGAGAAGGTCATCCGCTCTTATAAAAATCCTACCTCTTTCCCGACCTGTCTTGGGATCTCTCTTTCTGTTGATTGCTGAGATCTTATCTGCACGCTAGCGCATTTGCAGTGATAAACTACTCTTGATAAACTAATGCAGAGATTCTTTTCTCCCTTCTCTCCCCATCCTCTTTCTTTATGGACGCAATCCCCAGACCTGACAGCAGATGAGGACAAAAGCAATGAGGAAGCGGAAGAAGGTGAGTAACAGCAACCCCGAAGGATCTCCAGGATCTCCGTTGAGGCTGGCTTCTAGATGAGGGTCGCACTTGGTCATAGCTCCCAAAGTTCGGAATTCACTGGCCAAAGTCAGCTGAAGCTGTTGTGAGAATAGATTGTTAAATGAAACGTGGGAGTTTGGCAGGTTTCACTGATTTTCAGTGGTTTCACTTGGAACAAAATTACAGAGCTGAGTAAATTTTTGTTGCAATGCAAAAACTGAAAGGGATGGATATTAAAAGTGAATGCATTATAAGAACCTTCTTATGTAAATAAACACTAGTAAGATCAATTTTATAGCAGTGGAATAAGAACTTCATTCATAACACAAGTATTCCCACAATATTCTCCAAGGGTGGTGGAAATTTCATCTTTAGAAAATGTGAAGCTGCACTGAAATGCCACCATATACATCTTACACCATGCTTCCTGAATTGCTTTTTAGCGATTTTTTGAATGGACAAACTGTTTACAGACTTACTAGGACTTGGGTATTCGCTTCAAAACTCACTGAAAATTGTGACTGGGGATTAAAGAGGCAAACAGACTGCCCGATGCCTCTCATCACATAGGCACAACCAAGCTGTCTGTCCTTTCAGCCTTCGTTCCTAAGTTAAGTTTCTGATCATGGGGGGGGGGGGGGGGGGGGAAGTTGGAAAGTTCAGTTAAGTTACAGCCTATAAAATGCACTGTAGAATGCCTCCGTGTGTTTGTCAGTGTGACGTGACTCGAACTTTGATTCCTCATGACCTGTATTTTTTTCTTAAAATCTCCTCACTTTACAAAGAATGTCCTGTATCGTGTAGTTTAGTCAGCTGTGAAAGGCAAATGTAGCATGTAAGCATTTTCTTAAGTCGACTTAAAGCCCATTTTAGAATATTCACTGATTAAAAGGCACTTCCAGAGTTACCTTTTTAGGGTTTTGAAGCCTTCTAATTTCTAAACCACATTTCCTGGTGGCTGCTTTCTGTGTATTTGTTGCTGTGCCTGCATTGCACGTCATCTTAAGTAGTCTTGTGCCCCTGGAGGAGCTGCT
Source organism: Tinamus guttatus (assembly GCF_059628265.1). NCBI lineage: Eukaryota > Metazoa > Chordata > Aves > Tinamiformes > Tinamidae > Tinamus > Tinamus guttatus. Next base: position 95,015 of record NW_028289665.1, on the reverse strand, counting down.
GTTGAGGCACACAGCAATCCTTATTGCCTCCTTTTGCTGGTAACTGGAATTCTTCGTTTGGGATGCTGAACACTTCATTTTGTGAGCAGGCTAGAAAGTTGCCTTCGTAGCTTCCTGCTTAGGTCCAAATTCCTTTTTTTTTTTTTTTCAAATAGAGCAGAAAGATTGGATCTTTTGTGTATATGCAGTGCCTTGATAAAGTTTCTATACAGGCACAAAGTACGTGCATGTCAGGTGCTCTGCATATTTGTGACTGATTTTCTTGGTTCTTTTAAGCAGGGAAACTTGATGTATGCTTCCAAGAAGAATGAAGCTGCTGAAAAAGCTTATGCAACTCAGGTGATAGGTTAATTCTGGCTTTAAATTATCTTTACTGCTCACAGAAGTGAGCTAACTACTGGATAATTTCTATGTGTGCAGAATTCTCTATCGCCATCGGGGTTACAAGCCAGAGGGATGGATGTCAGGGCTGGGCTGGGCTGGGCTGGGCTCAGGACAGATGCTCAGAAAAACAAAGGAACACATTCACAACATGCTCACGACCAAACACAAATAAAAGGCAACAGATGCCACAGACAGGTGGGAAGTCAAGTAAACGGGCAGTATTATTCAGCATGGGAAACAGTGCTCTTGCTACAGCAATAGTGGGGCAGTTTTCCTGGTTTTGTGCAGCACAGCAAGAATTTTCAGGAAGGGAGATGTGCATGAGAGCTCCTCTGAAGTGTATCCTCCTGCTGTAGTTACAGAATCATCATCATCGTCAGAAGCAGCTGATGTTCGTGATGCTGAGGAAGGTGAGGATCCTCGGAAGCGTTACGGCCTCAGGCAGAGGAAAACTGTCATATGCTACCAAGCTCCTTTGGAAAGTAGGTTATGTGCACAGGTACTCTCCAGGGCTAAATGATTGCATATAAATGAGGTACAATTTCTTGAATATATTTATATACACACACACAGCTTTGATTTAAATTTCTTCTGCAAGTGCATTTTGCTGCATTTATTGCATGCATGTAACCTGTGCACATTGCATTTCTTTGCCACTTCACTTGCTCATTGCCATTTCTGTCAATACCCCATTACAAATGGGCTGCTAAAGGGTCACTTCAGAAGGTCTACTTTTTATAAATCTGTTTCTACTTGTAGTTTAGTTTGCAATGAAAGAAAAAAAGTCATTATACTGTTTTATCAAAAACTTAACCTTTAAGTTTTGTTATTTCCATATCCAAACTTACTGATTTTAATTTAAAGATCTCCACTGAGAAGTATAAAAAGATATATGTACATATCCTTCAAAGAAAAGTCATAAACCCAACATGGTACTCTTACCCTCTTGTCACTTTGTGTCCTGAAAAAAGCTACTGTGTGTGTTTCCCTTGTACTATGCATTGAGAAAAGACACTTGAAACTGCTTTCTGGAGTTATAAACAGGTGAAACATCACTTTCTGCCATTTTATTTCATTTTATAGAATCATCATCGTCAGAAGAAGCTGAGGTTTGTGATGCTGAGGGAGGTGAGGATCCTCAGATGTGTCACGAATGCAGACAGAGGAAAACTGTTGTATGCTACGAAGTTCCTTTGGAAAGTAGCTTATAAGCACTGTAGAGTACTTGATGGGCCAATGGTCTTCAGCCAAAGCCTGAAGGGTTGGTATAAAAACCCAGCCAGGGTTGGGTATTCATATAACCTTCACACATCTTAACGCACCAATCCTGGAGCGTCAGCATCCCAGTGACCAATCCTGGATCTCCTCTGCTTCACCAGCAGTTCCTCAGTCCTAGTTTTGCAATCTTCAACAGGTTCCCTTCATGAACCTTTTATCCTATATATTCCCACACCCAAAGTCTTATGTGAATTCTATGCCCGTGTCCCCTCAAGGTCCTGCTGTGTTCCTAATGTCTTGCGTTCTTCATGTTACGCATGTCCTCGGTTCTCTATGTTTCCCTCCCCTGCCCTCTGTACCCCTAATCCCACATGCCCCCTGTGTCCCTGATCCCATCTGTGCCCAATCTCCCATGTGTCCCTCATGCCCCATGTGTCCATCCAATATCCCGTGGCCCCCAATGCCTTGTGTCCCCCCTCGTCCCTGCACTGTCCCCGACCAAGGTGACGCACCTGCAGCACGAGGAGGCAGCGCAGACAGCCCGGCCACTCGGCACGGCGGGTGCCCAGCAGCAGCCGCCGCAGGAAACAAGGCAACAGGGGGCTGTGCCCCCCTGTGCACCCACCACCACCACCTCCACCGCCTGGAGCACCTCTGTCCTGCGCTGGCAGCTCTGGGGCAACGAGGGCACCACTCAGGACACGCAGGGGACGCTCGGGGTCCCCTTTGGGCCCAGAGCAGGGCCACGGGGGAACCCAGCGGTTGTCATGTTGGGTTGGGAGTGCGCACCCAAAGTGGCTCCCACTGTGTGCGGGGGGGTACCAGGTTGGGGGGGACCCACTGGGGATCCCATGGAGCGTTGGGGCATGTTGGGGTGGGTGGAGTCACCCAGTGGGGTCATGGGGACCATGAACACCGAAAACATGGCACAGGGGGGACCTGGGGACCACGACCGCCCCAACGATGACATGGAGGGGACATGGGTAACATGGGCACCCCAGGCCTGGCACAGAGGAGACATGGAAACTACTGAGGGTGACTGGAGCAATCCTGGGGACCCAGCGGTGACACTCACTGGTGCTGGATGCGGGTGAGGACGTCCGAGAGCTCGGCCTGCAGCTCGACAGCAGCCACCAGTGGCTTCTTCTGCTCCTGCAGCAGGTCCCCAACAAGCTGGGGACAGACAGGGGTGGTTGTGCAGAGGGGTCAGCACGTGCCCGGCAGGGTCCCCGTGTCCCCCTGCTCCCAGCAGGACCCGGGGGTGCCCCGACGCTCACCTGGCCCTGCCGCTCGGCCGTCTCTACCACAACGATGCTCTCGGGAAGGGCTGTCTCACACCCAGAGCTGCTTGAGCTGCTCAGGGAGCACCTGGCAGGAGCCCTGTGGGGGCCCCAACACGCTCAGCAACCGTGGGGGCACCCAAGGGGACGAGGACAACCAGGAAGCCAGTGCTGGTGGCTCCCAGGGTGTCCCCACACTGTGCCCACACTGGTGTCACCACCCCAGGGACCACCATAGTGCCCACGGCAGGGACGGGGGAAACTCTGCCTGTCCCTGTCTTATCACTGCCCCAATGCCCCCAACCCTGCTGTGACGTCCTGCATCCCTGGGGTGTCCCCTTCCCCTGGCAGGCCCCTCAATGTCCTATGTGTCCTTAATATCCTGTGTCCCTTATGCATCATATGTCCACCAAGTGCTCCATGTGCCCCCTGATGTCCTCTGTGACCCTTCAGTGGTGTGCTCTGATACTCCATGTGTCTCCAGTGCCCCATGTCTCCCCAAAGACTTCTTTGCACTCAATGCCCTCTGTGTTCCCTGATCTCCTGTAACCCCTCTGATTCCCCATGTTTCTCCAATGCCCCATGTGTCCCCAAAGTCTTGTGTGCCTTCTATGCCCTTGGCCCCTCGAGGTCCTGCTGTGTTCCTAATGTCCTGCGTTCTTCATGCCACGCATGTCCTCGGTTCTTTATGTTTCCCTCCCCTGTCCTCTGTATCCCTAATCCCACATGCCCCCTGTGTCCCTGATCCCATCTGTGCCCAATCTCCCATGTGTCCCTCATGCCCCTTGTGTCCACCCAATATCCCGTGGCCCCCAATGCCTTGTGTCCCCCCGCGTCCCTGCACTGTCCCCGACCAAGGTGACCCACCTGCAGCACGAGGAGGCAGCGCAGACAGCCCGGCCACTCGGCACGGTGGGTGCCCAGCAGCAGCCGCCGCAGGAAACAAGGCAACAGGGGGCTGTGCCCCCTGTGCACCCACCACCACCACCTCCACCGCCTGGAGCACCTCTGTCCTGCGCTGGCAGCTCTGGGGCAACGAGGGCACCACTCAGGACACGCAGGGGCCTGAGATGACCCCTGTCCTGAGATGCAAAATCCCCACAACCCCACAGATCCCTTCTTGCTTCCTCGACAGGGACCCCCAAGCCCTCTTGGGAACCCAGTTTCCCCCCTTTCTCCTGCACTCCAAAATCCCTCATCCACTCGGGGACCCCAAATCCCACTTTAGTGACCCCAAATTTCTCCTGCAACCCCAATGTCCCCCCACCTCAGGAGCCAAGGACCCCAACTCAACCTATATCCCCCCCTCTACCCCAAACCCCAGCCTCGGTTGCCTGGCACCCTCCACCCCAGCTTGCCCCTTACCTGGCTGATGTCAGCTCCTCTTGGCTGCTTTTCACTTGGGTCTTCAACTTTTTGGGGATTCCTCCAGAATCCATGAGCTTTTTATGGTCCTCTTCCTGCAGCCTGTGCAGGGAAAGGTCATTGGGGGGGTTAGGGCAGTCACTTGGGGCACCCCAATATGGGGGGGAAATTACGCATCCCCATTTGGGGAGAAAAGGGAGCTGGGGGCACCCAAACCTGGGGTGGTGAGTCCAGAATACCCCAATATTATGGGTGAAATTCTCTAGGGCACCCCAATATTTTTTGTTTGTCTGTTTTGAGGGAGAAATATTGGGTAGGGTCTCAAAAAACTAGGAGAGACTCCAATATGTGTGGGGGGGGAATTTGGGGCACCCACATACTTGGCAAAAGGGTCAGGGCACCCCAACTTTTGAGTGAAGGCAGCTGGGAGCATCCCCAATACTGGGGGATTCCAGGGAACCCCAACACTGGCAGCCAGGGGTGCTTTGGGCACCCCAATTTTGGGGGGATCTGGGGCACCCCAGTATTTTGGGTGAAGGGAGCTGTGGGCACCTGCACTACAGGGAGGGGTCTGGGAGATGTCGGGGGCACCTCAGTATTGGCCGTGCAAGTAGGTGGGGCCCAACAATACCTGGGCTGAAGGGAGTCTGGGGCACCCCCAATACTGGGGAGGGCTCTGGGACACCCCAATATCCAGTGTAAATGGAGCAGGGGGCAGATCCATATTAGAAGGAGCCTGGCAGAAGTTGGGGACACCCTAACACTAGGGGTGTACAGAGTGGGGGGGGATCACCAATGCTGGGGGGGTCTGTGGCACCCCACAACTGAGGGGAAAGGGACCTGGGGGGCACCCTCCAAACTGGAGGGCTCCGTGGTAACACAGGACAGGGGTGAAAAGGGTTGAGGGAACCACCAGGACTGGGGGGGTCTGGCAACAATATTGGGGTCTCTGGGGACTCCTAATATTAGGGATGAAGGTTTCTGGTGGCATCCCATTACAGAGGTGGCCCAGGGTAGCCCAAAATTGTGGAAGAAGGGATTTGGGAGCAACCCAAACCTGAGTGGGAAGTGGGGCAATTCCCTCCCATATCAGGAGATGGAACCTGGGGAACTCCATTATGGGAGGGTCTCACCCTTCTATTGGGTTAAAGGGAGCTGGGGGAACCCCGATACTGGGGGAGTCTGAGCTACCCCAATATGGGAGGAAGGCATAAGAGGGCAGCCCAGCACTTAGAAGATCCTGGGGCACCGCAGTACTGGGGGGAGGCAGATGGGAGGCACCTCAATAGTGAGGGGAGTCTGGGGTACCCCAGAATGTTGGATAAAGGGGAACCTCATACTGGGGGGGAGATGAGCATCCCAATATCCATATTAAAAGGTGCTGGGGGTCCTAGGGCACCCAATATTAGATGTGAAGGGATTGGGGCACCTCAGTATTGGGGTGTAGGTATTTGGAGGCACTGCAATCCTGGGGAGGAACTGGGACACCCCAATATTGGCTGAAAATGTAGCTTGGGGCACCCCAATCCTGGGCAGGGTCTGGGAAAGGTTGGGGGAACTAAATACTGTGGGGGTGAAGGGAGGTGGATTCACCCCAATACCAGGGGTGTCTGGGAGAGGTTGGAGACACCTCAATATTGGGAGTAGAGGGAGCTGGGGGGTGTTTGGGACCATCTGCAGAGCCCCATTTTCCACAGGGAGCCTGGGGGCCCAGGGCCACCCATGGGTGCCTGGGGGGACACCCTACCTCACCCAACACTTTGAAGTGTCTCAGCAAGGCCAACAATTTCTGCTTGATGTTGGGCTGCTGTTGCGGAGAGGGGGTAGGTCAGGGCAGAGGCAGGGGCACCCTGGGGACCCAGCACTGCTGGGGACATCCTGGGGACAACTCTAGGACCTGGCACCCTGGCATGTGGGGGAGCATCCTGGGTACTGCCCCCAGCTCCTCCTGCGGCACCCACAACACCCAAGGCTGCAGCAGGACCCCCCGGGCACCCTGTCACCTCCACCCTGGAGAGGCACCTGCTCACCTGGGTCCAAGCAGAGCCTGGGAGCGTCCTCCTCCTCTTCTTCACTTTCTGCAGCTCCTTTTTCTTGTAGAAAAGGTCCTGGGGAACAGTGTGACAGGGTGGCACCATCGGGGGCACCTGTGGGTGCCGTGCAGGCAGTGGGACACCCGTCAAGCACCCACCTGCCGTGCAGAGCATCGTCGCTGCCCTCCTGCTCCAAGTAGATGCTCTCCTCCTCTGAACAGTTGTCCATGTCAGCAGAGTCATCTGGGGGCACCCATGGGTGAACACCTGGCTGGGCTGCCCACCCTGGGGATGCTCCCGTGCCCCTTTTCGGCGGGTGCTGCCCCTGCTGGGGGAGCTGCCCTGTGCCCTTGGCCATCCCCATTCCTTGCTCTTCCCCTCTGACTCCAGCGGTGTCAGCAGGGACTCGGGGCACCCATGGGTGCCTCGGGGGCCTCACCTGGCATCCTGCTCTTGTCCTTGTTGTCCATGCGCCGCTTGACACTTCATCCGAATCTCGGTGAGGGGCACTGCCACGTTCTGCGCGAGCACCTGCAAACCTTGGGCGCTGGGCACCCAGGAGCTCCACGCTCACCTCCGGCCTCCCGCATGCACCACAGACCTGGGTGTCTGCGAGCTCGCTGCTCGCTCTGGACACCCGCAGGCACCCGAGGACCCTGGCATGGGGGTGCCCCCCAGCAGGCGCCCACACGCACCCGAGGACCCAGGCGTCCGGGCGCCCGCATGAACCCAAGGGCCCAGGCTTGCAGGTACCGGCCTGCAGGCACACTGGGGACAGGCACCCCCACGCACCCAGGTGTCCCGGCACCCACGCGCACCCCAGCACCCAGGCACCAGGGCACCTGCCTGAGGGCACCCGAGGGGCGCACGCGCTGGGGCAGCCGGCAGGCACCCGCCGGCACGTGGGCACCCAGGGGTGCAGGGCACTCGGGACACACGGCCCCGCAGGGACAATGTGGGCACCCCTGCCCTGAAGGCTGCAGGGGCTCGGGCACCAGCTCTGGGCATCCAGGCTGCACGGGGGAGGCTGCTGTGGGTGAAGGGGCCAGGGGAAGGGCGGCTGGAGGGTCCCGGCCGCCTGTGGCAGGAGGGATCAAGGGCTGTTGCGGGGAGCGAGGGGCGCTGGGGGCAGGAGCTGTGCGGGTGAAGGGGGCTGGGGTGAGGGCCAGGCGGGGAAGGGTCCTGGGCACCGGAGTCTGTGGGTGAAGGGGGCTGGGGGCAGCTCAAGGGGGAGGGGTCCTGGACGGGGGCTGGGAGGGAAGTGTCCTGGGGGTGGGGGGTCCTGGCAACAGGGCCCTGCGGCTGCTGGGGGGAGGATCAGGCTGGGGAAAGGGAACCCAGGGGTCAACGGTCCTGGGGGTGGGGGCACAAGGGGGATGGCTCATAGGGCCTATGGATCAACCGAGCAGATGGGGACCCCCTGGCTGAAGCGTTCAGGGGGTCGGGGCCCTACGGAAGAAGGGTCCAGGGAGCCGGGACCCACGGGGAAAGTGCTTAGGAGGTGGGGGCCCATGGGGGAAGGGGCCGCGAGGCTGGGCTCCACGGGTAAAGGGTCCAGGGAAGCGGGGCCCATGGATAAAGGGTCTAGGGAAGCGGGGTTCATGGGTAAAGGGTCCAGGGAAGGGGGGTCCACGGGCAACGTTTTCGGGATGTGGAGGTCCTTGAGTGAAGGGCCCAGGGTAGGGGGACCTATGGATGAAGGACCCAGGAGATGGGGGCCCATGGATGAAGTGTTCAGGGCCTGGGGACCTACGGATAAAAGGTGGAGGGGCTTGGGGTCTTCGTGTGCTGTATCTACAAGGTGGGGGCCCATGGGGTAAGGGTCCAGAGGTTTGGGCCCTTTGGAAGGGTTCAGGGAACCGAGACCCAGGGGTGAGGGCTTCAGGAGGCGGGGGTCTACGAATGAAGGGTTCAGGGAACCGAGACCCAGGGGTGACAGGTTCCATAGGCGGGGGTCGATGGATAAAGGGATGTGGAGGTGGGAGCCCATGGTGGAAGGGTCCAGGTGATGGGGCCCTATGGGAGAAGCGTGCAGGGGATCGGGGCCCATGGGGAAAGTGCTCAGGAGGTGGGGGCTGACGGGGGAAGGGGTCAGGAGGTGGAGGCCCACGGGTGTAGGGTTCAGGGGAGGGGACCCTTCCGAGGACGGGTGCAGGGAAGAAGGGTCCAGGGACGACGGGTTCGAGAGTTGGGGGTCTACGAATGAAGGGGTCAGGGAACCAGGGACCACGGATCATGGGTTCAGGGAAACGGGGCCCACGGGGGAAGTATTTGGGAGGTGGAGGCCCACGGGGTAAGGGTGCTGATGGGGGGGGACCGTTCGTGATGGGTGCGGGAGTTTTGCGCCCGTGAGAATTGGGTCCTGCAGGTTGGGGAATACAAGTTGTGGGCCCTGGGGTCTGGGGTCCACGGGGGATGGTTACTGGGGGCGGGGGTCCACGGGTGAAGGGTCCAGGGCAGCGGGCACTACGGAAGGAGGACCCAGGGAAGCAGGACCCACGGGAGAAGGGTTTGACAGTTGGGGGCCCATGGGGAAAGGGGCCGGGAGGCAGGGGTCCACAAATGAAGGGTCGAGGGGAACAGGGTCTTCGGGTAAAGCATCCTGCAGGTTGGGGCCTTCGGGTGAAGGGTTCAGGGGAGGGGACCCTTCTGAGGACGGGTGCAGGGAAGAAGGGTCCAGGGACTACGTGTTCAAGAGTTGGGGGTCTATGAATGAAGGGGTCAGGGAACCAGGGACCAGGGGTCATGGGCTCAGGGAAACGGGGCCCACGGGGCAAGGGTGCTGATGGGGTGGGACCCTTGGTGATGGGTGCTGTAGTTTTGCACCCGTGAGAATTGGGTCCTGCAGGTTGGGGAACACCGGTTGTGAGGTCTGGGATCTGGGGTCCATGGGGGATGGTTACTGGGGGCGGGGGCCCACGGGTGAAGGGTCCAGGGCCGGGGGCACTACGGAAGGAGGACCCAGGGAAGCAGGGCCCACGGGAGAAGGGTTTGACAGTTGGGAGCCCATGGGGGAAGGGGCCGGGAGGTGGGGGTCCAGAAGTGAAGGGTGCCGGGTACCAGGGCCCACGGGTGATGGGTTGCATAGGTCGATGGGCTCCTGGGAATGGGGGTCCATGTGTGACGTGGTCCTGGGTGGGACGTCCCATGGATGAAGGGTCCCCTGGGCCTAGCCGTGGGCCTGAAGCAGCCTGATGTTTAGAGCAGGCGGCTGAGGGATCCTGGGGACTTGTTCCCACCGGTGAATGTTCACTGGGACATTGGCCTGGGGTGGGGGGTCTTGTGGGTGGGGGTTCTATAACAATACAGACGTGGTCGGAAGTTTTGGGGATGAAGGGGCCTGGGCCTGGGAGCCCGAGGTTGAGGTGCCCAGGTGGGACATGTCCCTGAGTGGGGGGCCCTGGTGTTGAGGGCCCGAAGGTGACGGGTCCTGTTGGTTGGGACCCAGCAGGGAGGGCTCCTGGTGCAGGTGGCCCCACAGCGAGGGCTCCTCGTGCTGGGACCCCCAGGGTGGCAGGTCCTGGTGGCAGCGCCCCAGGGGCACTGGGTGCCGGGGGCCGCAGGGCGAGGGGCGCCGCGCGCGGGGGCACCTGTGTGGGGGCTCGCGGGGCCGCGGGCCCCGTCTCCAGCTGCAGCTCCGGCACGGGGGGGGCGCTGGGCCCCACGGCCCCCTCCAGCTCCTTGGAGCGCAGCACCCATGGGGAGCCCTGTGCCGGGCTCGGTGTCACCAGGAGGCACCCAGCAGTGCAGGGGCGCAGGGCCCCCTTCCCCCTGGAGCCCCAGCCACTCCATGGAGTTTCCCTCCTGCCCCAGGAGCCCCTGGCAGCTCTCCGGACCCACTGGAACCCCCAGCTGCACCACAGGGCACTTATGGGATCCCCTCCAGACCCACGTCTGCACCCCAGGGCAACCACTGGAGCCCCAGATGCCTTGGGACCCGCCTGCACCCTGGAGCAGCCTGGGAACCCCACAGACCCACTGGGATCACCCCCGTTGCACCTTAGGGAACCCTTGGTCTTGCCCAGACTTCTTGGTACCCCCAGGCCCCTTCAGACCCCCTGTGGCACCACAGGACACTCTGGGGATCCCCAGTCCCTCGCAACCTACTGCCTGCACCCTGGGGCACCCAGGGGACTCCACCAGATCCTTTGGGACCCCCTGTGCAGCACAAGGCACCTTTGCCCCCCTGCAGCCCTCTTGTCACCCCCAGGCCTGCACCCTGAGACACCCTTGTTGCCCTCCAGACCCACTGGGACCCCCCACCAGGTACCCTGGGACTCCCTTGCTCACCCAGACCCTTTGGGACTCCCCTGCTGCACCCTGGGGCACCCATGGAACCCCCAGACACTCATCAGAACCCCCTGCTTGCACCTTGGGGCACTTATGGGACCCCAACAAACCCCTTGGGATTCCCCTCTTGCACCACAGGGCACCTTTGGAACCCTCCCCCTGCTACAGATGCCTCGTAACCCCCTGACTGCATCCTGGGCACACTTGACCTGCCCCCCCTGCCCCACACACACCCATTGGGACCCACTCTTGCACCCTGGGCACCCTTGGAACCTCCCAGACACACTGACATCCCCCTGCCTGCATCCTGGGCCACCATTATCCATTGGGATCCCCGTGTTGCACCATGGGGACGCCAGACCCGTTGGAACCCCCATGTTGGACCCTGGGACACTCACGGGATCCCCAGATCCCTTGGAATCCCTGTATCGTAAACCCGGGTACCCACGGGACACTGCTGACCCCTTGGGACACCCCGGCCTACACCCCGAGGCACCCATGGGCCCCCCAGACCCTTTGCGGCTCCCCTGTTGCACCCTGGGGCATCCTTGGGGCTCCCAGACCCCTTGGCTCCATCCTGCCCATGCTCTAGGGTACCACTGTGCCCCTCAAGACCTGTTGGGACCCCCTGTGCGCACCCTGGACGACCTGTGGTCCCTTCGGACCCTTTGGGACCCCCCTGTTGCACCATAGGGAACCACTGAACCCCCACTCCCACCCCAGACCACTTGGGACACCCCTGTTGCACCCTGGGATCTCCCCAGACACATTTAAACCCCCATGTGGTACCCTGGGGCACCCACGGGACACCATCCCCCCAACTCCTTGTGACACCCACGTTGCACCCTTGGAATCCCCTTGGGACCCTCCTGCCTGCAGCCTGGGGCACCCCTGGGCCCCTCCAGGCCCCTCGGAATCCCCCTCTTGCACCATAGGGCGTCTTGGGAAGCCCCTGGAACCATTTCCCAGCCCCTGCCTGCACCCCGGGACAGGACCCTTGCGCCCTTTCGACCCCGCAGTGCTCTGGGACCCTCCCCAAAAGCCCCGATGATCCATCCCATTGGTACCCCCTCTCACCAGCTCTGCCCTGCGACAGCGATGGGACCCCCCAGACCTCAAGTGCCAGGGGCCCCTTCGGCACCTTCCCCACAGACCTCTTTGAGCCCCCCAGATCCCCTGGTGTCCCCCCCGGGGGAAGGAACCCTTCGGTCCTGGCTCTCCCACCCACGGGACCCCCTTGGGTCTCACCTGGGGCTCGGCAGTGGTGGCGTTGGGGTTCTTGGCCACTTTGCGCACAATCCGCAGCCTCTTCAGGAAGGCTCTGAAGAACCTGGGGAGGATGGGGGGGCAGTCAAGGACAGAGCGGGGGCCCCGAAGCCTGGGCCCATTCCCATAATCCCAGCAGGAGACATGGGGACCCCGGGCAGGGTGCGCACGAGCACACGTGTGTGCTGCAAGCAGGTGTCATGGGCATGTGCACGAGCAGCAGCGTGTCTCACACACAGGTGACGTGACGGTGATCACAAGCACCCACGTGTCTCACACACGGGTGACGTGACCATATGCATGAGAACACGTGTCCTGCACATGCAGGATGCGAGTGTGCTGATGAGCACACACGTGTCACAGGAGGCACTGGGGGGAAGGGGCACCCAGGGTGTCTGTCACCCAACGCAGGGGGGCACCCGGCCCCAAGGGGGCGGCTCTGGGGGTGCCACGGGGGACGGCAGCACCCAGGGGGGCCCAGCGGGGCCGGCACCCACGGGGCGGCTCCCGCCGCCGCTCACCTCGGCACGCAGCCGGCCGAGCTCCGCTTCCCCATGGCGGCCGCGCGCAGCTCCCGGGCCCCACCGTCTGCCGTGCGCTCCCGCACAGCCCAACGGCCGCTGCCCACAACAGCCAGCAACGGCCCCAGCCTCCGGCTGCGAGGCCGCGGGGCCCCGGCCGGCCCCTCGCGCCTCGGGCCGCCTCCCGCGGTCCCGAGCGCCTCTGGCCGCACGGGGATCGCGCAGGGATCGGTCGTGCGGGACTCGCGCCGCCCGCAGCCGCCGCCGCCCGCCGCGCGCCTCGCTGCGGCCCCGGGGCCGCCGCCGCCTGCAGCCGCCGCTGCCCAACGGCCGCGTCACGCGCTGGCCCCGCCCACGGCACTCGCCACCACGCCCCCAGCCTCCCGCCGCGCGCTCATTGGCTGCTTCTGCCGCTGCCCCGCCCACCTGCCAGCGGCGCTCAGTACCTGCCCCGCCCCCGGGCCCCAGCACCGCCACCTGATTGGCTGCGGATTAATGAATATTCAATAACATCGGTAACATTGGAGCCCAGCGCTGCGGCTGGTGCCAGCAGGGGACGATCATCTGTGGGCTGGAAATGTCCCACTGCAGAAGCCTCTGCTCCCGCCACGGAAGCGGACAGGACACCTGCCCAGGAGCAGGAAGTTGGTTCATTTCCTCCTGCTCCACGGGCTCTTCACGGGGAGTTAATCCATGCACCAAATGCCCATGGAGAAGCTCCTGGGATGCAGCGGGGTTCAGTTCCCTCCTCTGTGCTCTGCAAGTTCACAGGAGGTTTCCCCTTGACTAAATTTTATGTCTCTCTGCATAGGAGCTTCCTGTCTAAGCTCGTAATCCACAGGGATGGAGAGAGGGTGGCAGCTGGACACACACAGACACCTTTGGACTTTTGAAGGGACAGAGTGGTGGTGGGGTTGTGTTTCCATGTGTTTCCTAAGTAAAGCAGGACAAGGCAATGGGCAGCCTTATGCCAGACTTAGCCTCCAGAAAAACATTAAGTTTGTGTCTTTCTTCTGAAGCTGGGGTCAACAGTACACCAATGCACCCAAGGGACTGCAGCATGAAAGGGCCTCTGCTCTGCCTGTGCGCTCTGTGGGCTCCAGGGGAGGAGGTCAGAGTCCCAGCGTGGTCTTTCAGGGACCAAGGGCTGCATTCGGGGTTCATGTCCCTGGGAGCACTGCCAGTGGAGGTGCAGAATGGTCTCTGAATTGCATGCCTGGGGCTGTCGCACAGGTGACAGCGCTGATGACAGATGCCCATCTTTGTGGAAGGGAACCTGAGGCTCCAGGAGAGCTCAGGGGAACCCCGGGGATGCCTAGGGGTGGCAGTGAGTGCAGTCTCGCCAAACATGGGGCAGCCCATGGTAGAGTCCCCCAAAGACCACGCAGCAAATGCAGGCATGCCTGGGGAAAGGAGGGCTCGGCAGTCCCTGGAGAAGCAGGGGGGACCCAGGAGGCGCAGGGAAGGAGAACTGGAGAGTGATTCATGCACTCGCAGTGAAACATCACAGGCCGGCGCAAACGCACACCTGAAAACATCTCCTGCTCTTGCAAGAGCCCTGGGGTCACTCTGAGAGCCATTCAAAAGCCTGGACACGTGCCAGCCGTGCCAGTCGTGAGCAGCCCTGTTTGGCTAGATCTGCTTCCCACTCCAGCCACCAAGGCCAGTGTGGAGTCAGAGCCCATGGCCTTAGGCCCCCACAGCCCCACTAGTCTTTCCATGGAGATTTTCTGACAACAACTGACAAGGGGAGAAAAACCTTCTGAGGGGTTTATTTGGAGCTGACAATGGCTGTTGCCACCTAGGGCTCATGTGAGCACATGGCTGCTATGGGGCACGATGCAGCAGCCTCTCTGCAGCCCCCAGGACACAGTGTCTGTCGCTCTGCACCAGCCCTGCTCTCGGGCCCTGCCGGGCTCTTTCACCTGCGCCGCTCCCCTCGCTGCCCCGCGATGCAGCGGCAGCAGAACGCTCTGCGCAGAGCCCGAAGCGCCGTCCTGAGCCGCAAGCGCCATCGCCGGGGAGCCGCGACGTCCGGGAGGGCAGCGGTGCCTGTGGTGGGAAGCAGAGCTGTGGGCATTGGGCTGCATGGGTGCAGGGCTGCACCTGCCTGTTCCTGCCGCCGAGGGCTTCCCAAGGGGCTGTGGCCTTTGCACAGGAGCCCCGAGTGCTTCCTGCTGCCGACCTCAGTGTCACTTGCTGTCCCAGACAATCCCACCGTCCGCAGAAGGGCTCTGCATGTGGGTACGTACCTGGCTCAATGTCTGGCCTGGGGCTGCAGGAGGACAATGAGTTCTCCTCCTCTTGGGACTCTGAGGCCTCCTACATGGGCAGAACAAGAACACGCACGCGTTGGCCATCAGCTGCTGCTGCTCAGGGTACCAGTACTCCTGGTTACACAGGGTCAAAGGGTTTGGGGATGGGGAAGGCTGTCCATGGATGCACGTCCCAAGGGAAGGGACCTGCGGCTGGCATGGCAATAGGACAAGGCTCGTTGTGGGGCCGTAGCAGCAGGGCTGGGCAGGGGGAATGGAGGCAGCTGGGGGCTTGTGTGGAACTAGGGGGCTCGTGCCCTGGTGCGGAGGGGGCTGCTGCTGGGGCTGCCTCTTCCCTCCTTGCTCGGCATCCAGATCCCAGGGCTGAATGCGACGTGGGCTGGAGCAGACTTCATCCTTGTGCCTTTGGCACTTGGAAACAGAGAGGAGCCGGCATCTCCCCATGGAGACATGGCAGAGGGCAAATGCCTGGGGTGACAGTGGGATGCCATGGGCAGAGGGGTCCCAAGGGATTGGGCAGCTCTGGGCACCCCCTCTGCTCCCCCCAGACCCAGCTCACATGGCGGCTCCCTGGGATGGTGGGTGCAGGTGAGGCGCTGCTTGCTCACCTGGGGAGCAGGGCCTGCAGCCGGGGGAGGAGCCGCTGGTGCCGTGTCCTCAGGCAGTGGTTGCTCTGGAGTGGGGCTGTCACTCACAGGGGGCACCTTCTGGTCAGACATCTCCCTGTCTGAGAACTGGCTGCGGAGGCTGGGTCGGACCCATGGCAAGGAGATGCTTCCCTCCACCTCCTGGCCTTGCAAAACCTCTTCAGCATCTTCCTCTTCCTCATCAGTCTGGCCCATGTGCTCATCCTGCTCTGCTCCCAGGTCCTTCTTCCCACTTCTCACCTGCCACTCCTTCTTGGGAGCATGGACATAGAGCCGCTCCAGCACCTCCCACTTGCACCTTGCGTCTTTGAGGAGCTCCACTTGCGTGACCTTCGGGTTCCTGTTGCCGCTCAAGCGGCGTGGTGACCTGGTTCAGGAACGGCACGGCGACCACCCCCAGGCCGCTCGGGCCATCAGCTCGCTGACACCAATGTGGTGGACGGCAAATGGCGTTTATTGATGGCTAACAAGGTGTTATATAGCTAAGGTTTACAACGTCACATCCATCTGCTTACATCATAAACTAAACGCTATCGGCTATTAGGGGCCCTATCTTTCCGTACAGCACGATATCTTCCGGCTGCCGGACCCTAACTATCTGCAACAAATTCCCCCCTCCCTATGCATAACGAAACTTGCTAAAATACAACTATCTTATTCTTACTTATTCTTATTAATATCTTATTCTATTCTTATAGTTATACCAATCTTAAAATTATATATCATAAACTTGACATAAAACATAAGCCACAAAGAAGAAGGCGCGTAGAAGGTAGTGGATGACAGGTAATACCGGGGTGTAGGAATAGGGTGTACCTTGGGATAACTTTGGGGGTAATACTAAGTGGATATATTCTTAAAGCAGTTGTCGGTGTTCTACTAACATGATGTTAACCTTCTCTAGCCGATACTTGACAAACGGCATGAGCTTATTCAATATACAGGGTCCAAAGATTAGCGTCATGATGATCATTGTGATTGGCCCTATCAAGGTGGATATCAGGGTGGTTAACCACGGCGAACCAGTGAACAAGTTTTCGTACCAGCTGCGTTTGGAACAGGGTTCAATGGGTGCTAGTTGGCAAGGCATGGCACTGAAAACTGGTGGCCCTGTAGTTATTTTTGTACTAATTGCTCGAGATTGTTCGATCTGTTCAAGTACCCATTTAAAGGGCTGGTGTGACTCTACCTGTCCTATAGTGACAAGCTGCAAAATTAAGATAACGCAAAGGCATCGCGGCCCCCTCTTGCGGAGGCTGTTTTGTTGTTTTCTGGATTCGGTCAGTGTGGAACTCGCAGACTCGAGCGGGACGCCTGTCACTGGGGCATATGGGTTACGGGGGTGTCTGATGATCCGGTCCTGTGAACAGAAACTCACAATTTTCATTAGTTTTATTTTGAAGGTCTGGTTTAATAGACTTAAGTGGGCACCACTTGACTCTGTCATCTTTCCTGACAGCGACCTTTGGGTCGATCTTGGCATGGGGGGAGCACTGCCAGCGAGTCCCCCAGCCAAGGGCAGTTTACTGCAACATGGCCTGCCTGGCCACATTTAGAACCTGCCATTACGTTGGCTATTGCGGTGTGAACAGCCACCTGAATTGGGGTCAGATGCTCTTCCTTTGCAACATGCTTAATCATGTCTGTGATACTTGCCCCCGCCGGCAATGATCACAAGATTTCTTTGGTTGCCGAATTGCATTGTTGGCGTAAACATTCCGCTACGACCGGGCCTTTTGCCTCCGCAGGCAGGGACGAAGAGTTGACCGCTGCCTGGAGGCGATGTACAAACCGTGTAAAGCTCTCACTTTCACTTTGCTTTATTGAGGACCATGGCGGTGGTTTGGCAACAACTCTACAGGCTGTGCGAATAGCTTCCCTGACCGCACGAGTAGTTGTCATAACCTCATGGGCCCGCATGCCATGGGCCTGCGCCTGGGGGGTGATGATTGTTGGGTCTGTACCCATTAACCGCTGCAGGCTGGAGCCGTGTAATGGATGATCTGCCCCAGTTACTTGGGCTAAACATTTTGTACAGTTGTCTTCCCATTCTTGTTTGAAAACGATCATCCCTGCTCCATCAAAGATCAGCCTACAAGTTTGTTTTATATCGAACGGGAGCAGATCGTCCCCCCCTGAAGATACCATCTATGAGAGTTGAGACCATGGCAGAATTAATCCCTTTATCTGCAATTGCTTTAACAATCACTTGTACGTCCTTAGATTTTATCGGCAAGTGGACTCTCGTTCCTGCCTCCTTCACCCGGACTGCGAACGCTAGCGTGGCCGATGGGGCCCACTCGGCACACAAGATCTTTATTTCCTTCCAGTCCGTGAGAGGGGTTTCTCCCCTTTGCGATTTTTCTTTAATTCGAATGGGAATATTTTGGCCCTTAGTTCTGTTTACCTTCTTTTACTCCTTCCTTAAGTTTGAATCAGTCGTGAGCCACTCGTCCTGACTAGTGTCTGATCCGGAACCGGAACTCGACTGACTGGTCACTTCCGGGCTCCGGTACCTTTTTGTTGGGCTCCGGCTCCGCCTACTTCCGTCCCACCTACTTCCGTTGCGGGCGGGCTGTTCCCCCCCTCTTGTCTCGCCCCGCCTTCCACCCGCGGAGGTGCCTTTTGTGAAATGGCCGCTCTGATCGGTGCTCAGCGCCTCGCTCGGGCCTCCCTCACCTGTCCGGTCACCCCCATTGGTTCTGGGCCCCTCGCTCGGGCCTCCCTCACCTGTCCGGTCACCCCCATTGGTTCTCGGCCCCTCGCTCGGGCCTCCCTCACCTGTCCGGTCACCCCCATTGGTCCTCAGCGCCTCGCTCGGGTCTCCCTCACCTGTCCGGTCACCCCCATTGGTTCTCGGCCCCTCGCTCGCGGCGGGGGCACCCTCGCCCGGCCCTTCCCCCTGCGGCTCGGCGCCATTTTGAGGGGCATAAGGTGGTGGCCTGGCCCAGACGTCCCCAAGCTCTGACTTCTTTTCAATGTTCCTAGCTTCCCCGGCTAGCTCGCTCCAAACAGATTTCGGCTGTTTCTGCTCCTCTGTAAGTGGGACGGGGTTCGGGGATGGAGGGGATGTGTCGCTCTCTTGCAGATCTTTAGGGTCAGCAGAATCACCATCATCTGGGGAGTGCAAAGTCTGTGCGGCTGCCCCGACTCCCATTTTCGGGGTGGCCAGCAAACAGTCCCTTACCGCTACCCAGGTCTCCTGCTCTTTTATAGCTTTCTGCAAGGCTTGTACAACTTTTCCCCAAGCCTTAAGGTTTTTCCCACAACCCAAAGACACCATTTCCTCGGCTAACGCCTTAGTACATTTGTCCCACACTTTAGGGACACACTTCAGGGACTTCAGAATATCCACCGACTGGTCTATAACCTTAATTTTTAAAAGCCTCGCAACAGCGAGAGTAAAATCTTTTGGCTTACAATCAATCCCCCAATGCTTATGTAATTGCGATACGACCTTCACAAGGGCTTCCATCCTCCTTGTTCGTCTGGGAGCGTCCTCCCCACCGGGCTGGTCCACTCGCTCCGGCTGCCGTTCACCCGTCCAGCCGATGATTCCCGGGTTTCGGCACCACTTGTTGCCGTTCAAGCGGCGCGGCGACCTAGTTCAGGAACGGCACGGCGACCACCCCCAGGCCGCTCGGGCCATCAGCTCGCTGACACCAATGTGGTGGATAGCAAATGGCGTTTATTGATGGCTAACAAGGTGTTATATAGCTAAGGTTTACAACGTCACATCCGTCTGCTTACATCATAAACTAAACGCTATTGGCTATTAGGGGCCCTATCTTTCCGTACAGCACGATATCTTCCGGCTGCCGGACCCTAACTATCTGCAACACCCTCCCTTGCCCCTAGGGGCTGGAATCTTAGGGCTACACACACACCTCTGCAATGGGGATGATTTCTGTGCTTGACCTCACTTGGAAACACGACACAAAACTTAAACAATGATACAGGAATATATATTTAAACAATAACAATAAAAAATTATAATAAACACTATTAACAACAACAATAAAAACAATATCAATAACACTAACAACAATATCAACAATAAGAAATATTACTATAAAAGTCTCCAAAGAAAAATCCAAATAAGACGTTATGGCCGGAGTCCTCGTGCCCAGCACCTCCTGGCAGCAGCCAGGGTGAAGGGGATCTTGGCCTGCAAGGGAAAAGGAGGTGTGAGCAGGGCCGAGGAGCGGCTCGGGGGCTCCCGTGGAGCAGAGGCTCTTTGGCGGCTGCGCGGGCTCTTTGGCAGCAGCGCTGCCGTCATTGGTGCCCTGGCAGAGGCTTGGCGTGGCCAGCGCAGCCCAGAGGCCGGCAGAGGGGCTGAGGCAGCAGGTGCCCAGGCCTTGGGCGCTCCTGCGCCCTGTGCAGCTCTGCCCCGGCGCCGCGGCCCGCCAGAGCGCCCGCACACCTGGGCCAGGCTCCCGCGCGGCTGCTCCCCAAAGGCAGCGCGGAGCAGCGCCAAGGGGCCGGGCACAGCCCCAGCTCTGCCCGTGCAGCCGGCAGCAGGGGCCATACCTGGGGGCTGCAGCCGGAGCCCTCCCAATCCATGGACTCCTCCGTGCTGCAGCTGCCCAGGCTGTTGCTCCCCATCATCTGGAAGAGAGCAGGAGACCTTGGTGGAGACAGTGCGTGGGGAGGAGGAAGGATAAGGGAATCCTCTGGCTGCAAGGACTTTACCTGGCTGCTGCTGTAACTGAGCCACTCCATGGGCTCAGGCTGGTTCCCAGAGCTCCCATTTGTGCATGGAGCCTGCAAGAGAGCAAGAGGCGTTTGCAGGGCAGGTCCCAGAGCTGGCGGTCCCTGGTCCCAGGACCTCTCTTCCTGATTTGGGAAACAGGAAAGTGGGAAGGGGCCAGGCCCAGCCCCAGCTCTCCCCATGCTGCCAGAAGCAGGGGCAATACCTGGATGTTGTAGCTGGAGCTCTCCCACACCATAGGGACCTCCTCGCAACTGCAGCTGTCCGGGCCTTTGGTTCCCAGAGTCTGGGAGAGAGCAGGAGAGCTTGTGGGGACGGTCATGGTGGCAGCGCTGGCTCTGTGCACGGGGCCTCGTGTCCCCTGCGTGCGCAGGGCAGGCGGTGCACAGAGCCAGGGCGCCAGGCTCAGGCAGCAGCCCCCGAGGCCTTGGCCGCTCCTGGCCCTGGCGCAGCTCTGCCCCAGCACCCAGGCCTGCCAGAGCTCCCTGCCACCTCTGCCACCAGCCCTGCGGCTGCTCTCGCAGAGCCAAGCGCCAGCCATCCCCGCGCAGCCTCTGCCTGCGCGCACAGTACCTGCACTGAGCTCTCCCAATCCATCTCTTCAACTTCATCTTTTTCCATTTTTTCTCACTCACCTGAGTCTGCAACAGAGTGGAATTATTTACATTTGCAGCCATGAGCACCAAGTGTCGCGCGGTGGCTTTGTGGCCTCCCCTGGGAGGCATCGCGCAGGCTGCCCTGCAGCCCCGCAGCTCCCCTGCATCTCATGGGCACCACGGGTGGCCCCTGGTGCTGCGCGGCCCTGCTGCTCACCTGGCCTTGCTGCTGCGTGGCCAGCACTGGGGCCACTGTGAGGCGCAGCCCTGGGAAGCATCCGTGTTCCCGTGGCGATAACTGCCCCTCTGGGATGTTCCACTGCTGCGTGGGGGGAGGAGGGCAGCGGCAGGGCCAGGGGGGCCGCCGTGAGGAAGGGTCTGTGTGTGCTGGACTCCCCCTGGCACTGCTGAGCCTGGCGGCACAGAGCAGTGCGTGGCCTTGGGCTTGCTGGGTGCCAAGGAGGTCTCCTCAGGCAGCCCCATGGCGCTGCTGGCGGCTGCCTGCCCAGAGGCCGGACTGCACTTGGGGCTCTGCTTCCAACCCTGCAAGCAGCCTTGAATGCCTTTCTCTTTCTTCCCTGCTCCCCTGCTGCCCTTACAGCCCGATGGACTCAAGAAAGTTTTGTCTTCCATAATTGAGACGTGTTCCTTGATAGCGCAATGAGCGCCAAGGGCAGTTGTGCCCTGGGGCCAGGTGTGCATGTCCTCAGCAGAGCCCTTGTGAGTTGGTGGTGGCCTGGGACCTCTTTTTGCAGCTTCATCCACTTTCTGATTTCCTCTGGTTACATTGCTCCTTTCCTTCTAAATGGCCACAAGTGCATGTATTACCCCAAAGGTATATTTCAAGTCACATAGATATTGGCCCACTTTCCTCCAGGTAACTCCAGAGTCTGTGTGAAAGCAAGCAAATCAGCTTTCTGAGGTGACGTATTTACAGTTCATGGTCCTTGGTTCTTTGTTCTTTGTTCGCAACATGGAGCTTTTTGTAGATTTTCCATTCATTTTGGTGCATTTGCGCCCTGTTGTGGGCCTTCCCCATTCAAAAGCGAGCAGCTTATGACTTTGTTCTTCCCATAGGATACAAAAGAAAGTGTCTTTTAAATCCAAAAGTGTAAGAGAGAGGCTTAACACAATTTTGATGTTAAGAGTATGCAGCTTAGGTACAGCAAGATATATGTCAAACACTCTTTGAATAATAGCACTTAGATCTCATCCTCTGATTGCCTTGCCTTTAATTCCACTCTTCCTGGTGAAATACCACTGGTCACAGGCCTGCAACTAGATTCAGCACCATTGATAACAACTCTTGAAGCTTGGCCATCCAGCCAGTTCTTGATCCACATGCTCTGCACTTAACCACACCAAACTGCCTGAGCTTCCCAGCATCCCTAGAAGGATGTTACAGGAGATGATGGGAACGAGAAGCTTGTTTCATGGGCCAGCTTTTACAAACAAGTATTCCTGCCTGTTTTTAAGAATTTCAGTTCATCACTGCAGTCAATAGCAGCTTCTCCAGCACTGTGAAAGTCACCTTCTCCGTATATCCTCGACTTTGCCTTAGGCAAAACGAGGAAGCAGACAGACTCTTCCTCTCCATGGCTCAGCATGATTCCAGGCAGCTCGTCTCTCCTGCACCTCCAAACACCGCTTTCCAGAGAGGGGCCGAGTGGAGACCCACATGTGTAAAGCTGCTGACGGACAAGCCAGAGCAAGGCGGGTGCTGAGTGAGGGCAGTGCCTGATCAGAGAATAAACACGTTGCTCACAAGGCCCCTTGCACCCATGTCACGAGGCAGAGGAGCCGCAGCTTCTCTGCAAGCAGCCTGCGTGGGGCAAGGGCTTCCCAGCACCTTTCCTGCTGGCGGGGGCACTGCGCACGCCTGGGCTCTGCAGGCGTCATGCGCGCAGGCAAGGGGGCTGCGTGAGGAGCCCTCCTTGGGCCCCAGCAAGCCCAAGGCCACGCACTGCTCTCTGCCGCCAGGCTCAGCAGTGCCAGGGGGAGTCCAGCACACACAGACCCTTCCTCACGGCGGCCCCCCTGGCCCTGCCGCTGCCCTCCTCCCCCCACGCAGCAGTGGAACATCCCAGAGGGGCAGTTATCGCCACGGGAACACAGATGCTTCCCAGGGCTGCGCCTCACAGTGGCCCCAGTGCTGGCCACGCAGCAGCAAGGCCAGGTGAGCAGCAGGGCCGCGCAGCACCAGGGGCCACCCATGGTGCCCACAAGATGCAGGGGAGCTGCGGGGCTGCAGGGCAGCCTGCGCGATGCCTCCCAGGGGAGGACACAAAGCCACCGTGCGACACTTGGTGCTCATGGCTGCAAATGTAAACAATTCCATTCTGTTGCAGACTCAGTAGAGTGAAAGAAAATGGACAAATGTGATGTTGAAGAGATGGAGTGGGAGAGCTCAGTGCAGGTACTGTGCGCGCAGGCAGAGGCTGCGCGGGGACGGCTGGCACTTGGCTCTGCGAGAGCAGCCGCAGGGCTGGTGGCAGAGGTGGCAGGGAGCTCTGGCAGGCCTGGGTGCTGGGGCAGAGCTGCGCCAGGGCCAGGAGCGGCCAAGGCCTCGGGGGCTGCTGCCTGAGCCTGGCGCCCTGGCTCTGTGCACCGCCTGCCCCGCGCACGCAGGGGACACGAGGCCCCGCGCACAGAGCCAGCGCTGCCACCATGACCGTCCCCACAAGCTCTCCTGCTCTCTTCCAGACTCTGGGAAGTCAAGGCCTGGATGGCTGCAACAATGAGGAGCCTATGGAGTGGGAAAGCTCCTTCTATGGCCTTCAGGTATTGCCCTTGCAGCTGTCTGCACAGGCAGAGCTGGGGCTGGTCCCAGCCCCTTCCCACTTTCCGGCTTCCTGCTGCAGGAAGAGGGGCGCTGGGGCCAGGGACCTCCCGCTCTGTGACCTGCCCTCCCTATCTATTGCAGGCTCCAAGCATGAATGGGGGGCCTTCAGGGGACCATCCTGAGCCCATGGAGTGGCTCAGTTACGGCAGCAGCCAGGTACAGTCCTTGCAGCCCCTGGATGCCCTTATTCCTCCTCTTCCCCACGCACCATCCCCACCAAAGTCTCCTGCTCTCTTCCAGACTGCGGGCTCCAATGGCCTGGTCGGCTGCAGCACGGAGGAGCCCATGGAGTGGGAGAGCTCCGGCTGCAGCCCCCAGGTATGGCCCCTGCTGCCGGCTGCACGGGCAGAGCTGGGGCTGTGCCCGGCCCCTTGGCGCTGCTCCGCGCTGCCTTTGGGGAGCAGCCGCGCGGGAGCCTGGCCCAGGTGTGCGGGCGCTCTGGCGGGCCGCGGCGCCGGGGCAGAGCTGCACAGGGCGCAGGAGCGCCCAAGGCCTGGGCACCTGCTGCCTCAGCCCCTCTGCCGGCCTCTGGGCTGCGCTGGCCACGCCAAGCCTCTGCCAGGGCACCAATGACGGCAGCGCTGCTGCCAAAGAGCCCGCGCAGCCGCCAAAGAGCCTCTGCTCCACGGGAGCCCCCGAGCCGCTCCTCGGCCCTGCTCACACCTCCTTTTCCCTTGCAGGCCAAGCTCCCCTTCACCCTGGCTGCTGCCAGGAAGTGCTGGACCCGAGGACTCCGGCCATAACCTTTTATTTGGATTTTTCTGAGGAGTCTTTTATACCAGTATTTGTTCTTGTTCATATTGTTGATGTTGTTGTTAGTTTTATTGATATTGTTTTTATGGTTGTTATTGTTTATTATATTGTTATTTTTATTGTTATTGTTTAAATATATATTCCTGTATCATTGCCTTAGTGTTGCGACCTCAGGCACAAAAATCATCCCCACTGCAGGTTTGTGTGTGTAGCCCCAAGATTCCAGACCCTAGGGACGAGAGAAGGCCAGCAAAGAGGCCATTTAGGACTTCCCTTCACACGTGGCCCTGGGGATACCACAGTCCCTTGCCCATCTTCTTCTTTTACTTCTTCCTTTTCTTTTTTTCTATTTTTTATCCTTGTATTTTCCTTCTCCTTTGTTATTCCTTTTTGTTCTTTATCTTCTTTCTCTTCTTTGTTTATTCTTTCTGACTTTTTCCCTGTTTCTGTTTCATTTCTTTCTCTCTTTTTTTTTGTTTCTGTTACTTTTTCTTTCTCTTTTTCTTTTCCTGTGTCTGCTTCTGTTTGTGCTTCGTTGTTATCTCTGTTTCACTCTCCAGATCTCCTCTCACTAGATAGCTGAGGCACATGCAGACACTGCAAGCACTTGATGTCAATCAGTGCAGGCACCTGACTCAGGGACACCAAAACAGTCCCGCAAGAACAGGTGGGCTGCCTGGGGTGTCCAGCACAACCCCATGTCTCTAGCAGATACAGCAGGGCACCTATAGGAAAACCAGGACCCTTTGGAGTGGTTTCCTGACAGTGCCCAAATAACTGGATACCACCGCTGCCTTAGGCCAAGTCCTCCTTATCTACAGTCCAGTGTGCTTCAGAAATGGGAGAGGCACATCACCCCAAGGTCTCTGCGCTAGTCGCTGCACCCTTAACACCTTCTATCACTCCCTCTCCAGAAACGCTTCACACCCCTAGAGGATATGAAGAGAAAACGGGCTAAGGGTGACCCCAGGATGCCAAATCACAGGCTGCCAACATCCAGGGACTTCTTCACTAACTTGATGTTATGACGAAGCAGTCCTGTCCCACATGCTGATCACTGAGGGATGCCACTAACAGCCAGCTGCCGCTTGGCAGCACTGCACTGCTGATCACTGTTTTAATTGAGCCTGATGCTCCATCCACCTGCCTTATGGTCCACTGATCCTCTGCAGATCAGTTCACAATTTGACTAGAAGGAGACTATGAGAAACCTTTTCAACGCCCTTGCTAAAGTGAGAGTTCACAAAATCCCCTGCTTTGTCCTTTTGCACACAGGCTTTCCTCTTGAGGCGGGAGGCAACCAGGTTGCTCTGGGAAGGGCTAACTTTACTCTTGTATCAGGTTGGTAGGTGGTTTCACCAGGAAAATCTCCTGGCTCCTGTCCCAGTGCTGCTCAGCTACAAAAAAGATTATTAGTTTGTCCTTAAACTCTCTTGAAATTCCCTTTGCTGCTGCTTGTCCTTGTTGTCTCTTGTCCTTTCCTGACCTTGGCCCCAATCAGACTTTCACGGAGGACAGTGACACCTTCACCTCTAAACGCAGCCTTGCTGGGGTCTCCAGGCACCGCGCAGGCAGGCCTGCTCCATGGTAGGAGAGGGGTCGGCAGACAGCGGGGCTGCCTTGGGGACCCTCAGCAACAGGCAGCAGAGCAGGGGCACATTGCAGGCACCTGGCTGTGACAAGAAGGCAGGAGCGTCCCTCCTCCCTGGGGGCAGACGCCTTCTGAGGGCAAGGGCACGCTGGAGATGTGGGGGACCCTGGACCCTTCCACAAGGCTTCACACACGGTCTGTTTTTCTCCTGCTTTGGATGTTTTCCCCACAGATTCATTTTCACTAGTATTCTTACACATTGCTACTTCTTCCCACATTTTTCCCACATTCTCCTCTACTTTTTCCATGCTTTGAAGTTTTTCCCTTCTCTTTCAAAAACATCCCCTCCCATGCTTGTGACCATTTTCCCACACTTGTGAAGATTTTCCTACCCTTTCAATTTCATCCAACCTCTCCTTCTTTTCCCATGCTTTCTCAATATTACCGAGCTCTTGGTGTTTTTTTGCACTTTCCTTTTTTTCCCATCACTTCACACTCTTTCCACTTTTGTAACCATTCCCACGCTTTTGACCATATTCCTACACTATTGTTCCTTACCCATGTTTTCCATGATCTGGACACTTCTCCAATGCTTTTGCACTTCTTCCCACCATTTCTATTTTTTCCAAATGCTTACATTTGCCAGCTATTATTTTCCAACTCTTGTGCTCATTTGCCACACTTTTGCACTTTTCCCTATGCTTTTAGTAATTTTCCCATGCTTTCCCTTCTTCCCCTTCCTTTAACTGTTCTCCTACCCTTGCCATATTCTTCCCACTCATTTCCACTTGTAGAACCTCATTAAAAACCCTGTACATATCAATAAAACCTATAAGGCCTGTAAAGCGCAGAGCTGTGGAGAGGACAACTCGTCCTGTGCCCCAGGGACCTGCTCAGGAGTGGGGAGAGGAGGAAATGACGCGGTGCCTGGTGTCCCCATGGCGACTCCCAGGGTTTTGTGATGGCGGTGGCATCGTGCCCACAGGCCACTGTGATGGGGCAGTCCCCAAGGTGACCGTGTCCCTGCTGGGCTCTTCACTCTGAGGATTGCGGCGCAACCAGCAGGGAGCAACTCCCCTTGGTGCCCGTGTGAGAGGTCCTCAGAGAGGTTCCTAGATATGGAGAAGGAACAGCAGGGTAATTCCTGCTCCTCATCCACAGAAAGGAATTCCAGTGCGCAAGAGTGCATGAGTGAGGTGAGTGGTGAGGCCGGAGGGAGAGGTGGTAGACAGGAACAGGACCTGCATGGAGAGCACGAGGATGGCGAGCAAGGAGCCCTGGGTCAAGATAGCCAGGCAGGAGCTCCTCCAGTGAGGGGACTTGTATTCCTGGCTGTGGGAAAAGCAGCGCGGCCTGCGCTCTCCCCCTGTACTCGGTGCTGGTGAGGATGCACCTTGAATACTGTATTCAGATTTGGGCATGGGAAAAATGTTGAGATGCTGGAGTATTTCCAAAGAAGAGCAACGAAGCTGGTGAAGGGTCTGGAGCACAGACCTTATGAGAAGTGGCTGAGGCAGCTGGGGTTATTTAGTGTGGAGAAGAGAGGCTCAGGGTTGTCCTTATTGCTCTCTACAACTACCTGAAAGGAGAGTGCAGGGAGGTGAGGCTGATCTCTAAAATACTGATAGGGAAAGAAGAAATGGCTTCAGGTTGCACCAGGAGAGGAACTGGTTAGATATTAGGAAAACTTTCCACATGGAAGGAATTGTAAAGCATTGGAAGAGGCTGCCCAGGGAAGTGGTGGAGTCACTGTTCCTGGCAGTGTTCAAGAAACGTGTAAATGAGGCACTTAGGGATATGTTTAGCAGGCATGGGGCTGAAGGGTTTACAGTTGGCCTTGATGGTTTTGAAGATCTTTCTCAAACAGTGATTCCATGATCTGGATGCTCCAAGGCCCACATGAACCCCATGAGCTCTGTGCTGAGGGCAGAGAGCAGGTCCAGGCCACGCACAGCCGCATTGTGCTCAGCCAGGAGGTTCCCTTTGACACGAGGCTGGGGTTTCCTGTGCTTAGGAGCTGCTCGTACCAACACAAGTGCCCCCATCACGGGCCTCCTTCTCCCCACAGGTGGGCCAGCAGGAGCTGCCCGCAGCAGTGCAGTGCAGACGGACCCCAGCTTCGTCCCACCAAAGGGTCCGGCTGCCACCACTGCCCGGCCCTCAGGGCTCACGCTGCTCCCAACACGGCATCACACAGGTACAGAGCTGAGCGGTGGTGACAGCCAAGCGTCCATCTGGGAAGCATGGAGGGAGGGAAAAGGACACCAGTAACCTGGCCTTTGTGGTGGGCTTCAATTGCAGGTCGTGGAGGACACGGCCAGGGATGTCTCCTGTGCGGTGCAAGATCTGCATCCCTCCACTGGCCCTGTACAGAAGAGTCCTTCAGGATTCAGCGGGACACATCTTGGCAGGACTCTTGGAAGAGTGGGGACATCAGATGTGCCCAGCTTCCCACCTCTCCCAGCCAAGGCAGCTTGGCAGGCACAGGGAGGCCTGGAAGACTCTGCAGTTAGACCAGCAGGATCTGCAAGTCACACCAAGCTGCCTGCTCTGGAAACGTCCTGCAGGTCTTCTCCCAAAGGCAGGGCCTTTGCCCTGGACAAGGAAGAGGTGGCCAGGAGAGTCCTGGAGAGAATGAACATGGCTTTGGAGAGGGTGGCTGCAAATTCCAGCAAAGCTGCTGCCAGGGAATGCTTCCCACTTGTTCCTGGTGCTGGGGTGGCTCTGGACTCAGGAAAAGGAAGGGAAGAGCAGAAGCTGAAGCCATCGTGTCTTGCCCTGCCTCCACTTCAAAGACCCCAGCAAGAAACTAGCGCTCTCATCCAGGTAAATCAAGAGCATGTGCAGTTCCTGCCTCGATGCAGGCCTGAGTCTTCAACATCATCAGTGGGAGAAGGCAGGATATTTGAAGGGGATGGTGAGAGGATGAGTCTGTCCCTGAAAAACCAGCAGCTCTTGGGAGGCTCCTCCTTTTTCCTGAGAGCACAGAGCATTCCTCCTGAAGGGCAAGTGCCTGCGATGGAGAATCCTCAAGAAGCAGCAGCCTCTTCTGCCCCGGATGACCCCGAGCAGGGTGCGATGGCAGCTGAAGGTGTTTCGGAGGAGGCTGGACTCAGCAGCTCCTCCATTGCAGTGCTGCCACCCAGCTCTGCACAAGACGTCACTGCCAGGTGCTGCAGTGAAATGGCCCCACTGGAATCCCCATGGCCCTTCTCACCTGAGCCTGTCAGCCTCGTTCAGAGCGTTGATGGAGAAACTGGCACGGAGCTGAGGTGTGAGAGCCAGGGGCCTGTCCCACATGGCCCCACACCTCCTGCTGTGGGTCTGGAGGACGCAGGCGTGGGGCTGGGGTCTGCCCCCTTGAGCCGTCCTGATGATGCGAGCCCTGGAGCCAGCCAGCAGCCAGCACAGCCTGATGCCTTGGCACACACCGTCGATCAAGGCACACAGGCAAGCTCGTGGCTGCTCCAGACCATGGAGTGTGACCAAGGAAGAGCCCCTGCAGCTGAGGAAGGGCTGGATCCCTGCGCTCAAGGGGGAGAAAGGGAGGTCAGCAGGGCTGGGACACCAGCTTCCCCAGGCCAGGATGGTGGGACAGGGACACCACGACAAGCACCAGCAGGGCAGGACCCGAAACAACAGCCTGTGGGCATCACCTGCCATGTGCAAGGAAGGCCGCTGCGTGTGCACGAAGACAACACCGCGCGGTACCTGGGGGTGCTCAGCGTCAAGACGGAGGCGCTGGAGGAGCTGGACAGGAGCTGCCTGGCCCGTACGGGGCAGAGCTTGGCGCGGATCCGGGAAGTCACTTTCCTGAGGAAGGAGCAGAGCCTGAAGGAGAGCCAGGGTGAGGAAGAGGAGGGCCATGGGGAGCGTTTCTCCCTGTCAGCATCAGGATCCCTCAATGTGAGACCCAAGGAGGTGAGTGCATGGGAGGGCTGGGCCAGGTGGGAGCCCTCCTGGTGCTGGGGCCGACCCCAGTGCCACACTGTGACAGCCGGGTTGTCCCAGCACTGGCAGAAAATCCCCCAAGAGACCTTTCCTTTTGGGAAAAGAAGCTCCCTTCAAAAATTCTGCCTCTCTTCTCCTAGCTCCTTTCCAGAAACTCCTTCCACAACCTGTGGAAACCGGAGATAACACAAGTGGAGCTCCTCAAGGATGCCAAGGGGAAGTGGGAGGTGCTGGAGCGCCTCTATGCTCATGCCCCCCAGCAGAACATTGAAACATGGAGGAGAGACCTGGAGGAAATAGCAGAGCAGAGTGATGATGAGGAGGATGGTGATGAAGAGCTTCTGCCAGAGGAGGAGTTGGAGGAAAGTAGCTCCTTGGCCTGGATAAGACCCAGCCTCCGCAGCCTGTTTGCAGAAAGGGAGATGGACCTGGAGAAAGTGCCCTCCTTCCCCGACATCAAACAAGCAGAGGCTACCAGTAAGGGACCTGGTGAGGTGGAGAGCCCCTCTGTTGAGCCAGCAGTGCCCAGAGGAGCTGAGGAATCTCTGCTGCAGGAAACAACAGCAGCAGCTTCTCTCCAGGCTGCAGGCCCTGCTCCCCAGGTAAGCATGGAGCATGTCACCTGTCCCCACGATCCAAGGGAGCTCCTATGTGAGCTGTGTGAGGGGGTTGCAGAGGGCATGCCCAGAGCTGCCCCATCCCAAGGGATCCCCCTGTCCACGGTGCCCCACTGTTACCCCCAGCCATTTGCCCTGTGCGGTCTGCCATGGGGAGATGATGGGTCCTCTCCATTTCCAAGTGCCAAAGGTGCAGAGCTGACATCCCCTCCACCCCTGCACCACATTCAGCCCTGGGGCCTGGATGCCCAGCGAGGAGGGAAGGGGCAGCCCCAGCAGCAGCCCCCTCCTCACCCAGGTCACGAGCCCCCTTGTGCCAGGCAGCGGCTGCCTCTGTTCCCCTGTGCATCACGGCCCCAGCCCAGCCCTGCTGCTATGGCCCCACAACGAGCCGTGTCCCATTGCCCTGCCAGCCGCAGGTCCCTTCCCTTGGGCACGCAGCCCTGGGCAGCCTTCCCCAACCTCAAACCCTTTCCCCCGTGCACCCCAGAGCACCAGTACCCTGATCAGCAGGAGCTGATGGCCAACGCGTGCGTGTTCTTGCTGTGCCCATGCAGGAGGCCTCGGAGCCCCAAGAGGAGGAGAAGTCATCGTCCTCCTGCAGCCCCACGGCAGACACTGAGCCAGGTACGTACCCGAGTGGATAGCCCTGCTGGGGATGGCGGGTCTCTCTGGGGCAGCGAGCGGCACCAGGGCCGGCAGCAGGAAGCGCTCGGGGGCTCCTGTGCAAAGGCCACAGCCCCTTGGGAAGCCCTTGGCGGCAGGGACAGGCAGGTGCAGCCCTGCGCCCGTGCAGCCCATTGCCCACAGCTCTGCTTCCCACCGCAGGCACCGCTGCCCTCCCGGACGTCGCGGCTCCCCGGCGATGGCGCTTGCGGCTCAGGACGGCGCTTCGGGCTCTGCACAGAGCGTTCTGCTGCCGCTGCATCGCGGGGCAGCGAGGGGAGCGGCGCAGGTGAAAGAGCCCGGCAGGATCCCTGGAGCGGGGCTGGTGCAGAGCGATGGACACTGTGTCCTGGGGGCTGCAGAGAGGCTGCTGCATCGTGCCCCATAGCAGCCATGTGCCCACATGAGCCCTAGGTGACAACAGCCATTGTCAGCTCCAAATAAACCCCTCAGAAGGTTTTTCTCCCCTTGTCAGTTGTTGTCAGAAAATCTC
The DNA here is from genome assembly GCF_059628265.1 of Tinamus guttatus. Taxonomy (NCBI): domain Eukaryota; kingdom Metazoa; phylum Chordata; class Aves; order Tinamiformes; family Tinamidae; genus Tinamus; species Tinamus guttatus. Next base: position 63,515 of record NW_028289665.1, on the reverse strand, counting down.
CATGAAAAGACTAGTGGGGCTGTGGGACCCTAAGGCCATGGGTGACTCCTGACTCCACACTGGCCTTGGTGGCTGGAGTGGGAAGCAGATCTAGCCAAACAGGGCTGCTCACGACTGACACGGCTGGCACGTGTCCAGGCTTTTGAATGGTTCTCAGAGTGACCCCAGGGCTCTTGCAAGAGCAGGAGATGTTTTCAAGTGTGCGTTAGCGCCGGCCTGTGGTGTTTCGCTGCGAGTGCATGAATCACTCTCCAGTTCTCCTGCCCTGCGCCTCCTGGGTCCCCCCTGCTTCTCCAGGGACTGCCGAGCCCTCCTTTCCCCAGGCATGCCTGCATTTGCTGCGTGGTCTTTGGGGGACTCTACCATGGGCTGCCCCATGTTTGGTGAGACTGCACTCACTGCCACCCCTAGGCATCCCCGGGGTTCCCCTGAGCTCTCCTGGAGCCTCAGGTTCCCTTCCACAAGGATGGGCATCTGTCATCAGCACTGTCACCTGTGCGACAGCCCCAGGCATGCAATTCAGAGACCATTCTGCACCTCCACTGGCAGTGCTCCCAGGGACATGAACCCCGAATGCAGACCTTGGTCCCTGAAAGACCACGCTGGGCCTCTGACCTCCTCCCCTGGAGCCCACAGAGCGCACAGGCAGAGCAGAGGCCCTTTCATGCTGCAGTCCCTTGGGTGCCTTGGTGTACTGTTGACCCCAGCTTCAGAAGAAAGACACAAACTTAATGTTTTTCTGGAGGCTAAGTCTGGCGTAAGGCTGCCCATTGCCTTGTCCTGCTTTAGTTAGGAAACATATGGAATCACAACCCCACCACCACTCTGTCCCTTCAAACGTCCAAAGGTGTCTGTGTGTGTCCAGCTGCCACCCTCTCTCCATCCCTGTGAATTACGATGGCAGCTTAGACAGGAAGCTCCTATGCAGAGAGACATAAAATTTAGTCAAGGGGAAACCTCCTGTGAACTTGCAGAGCACAGAGGAGGGAACTGAACCCCGCTGCATCCCAGGAGCTTCTCCATGGGCATTTGGTGCATGGATTAACTCCCCGTGAAGAGCCCGTGGAGCAGGAGGAAACGAACCAACTTCCTGCTCCTGGGCAGGTGTCCTGTCCTCTCACGTGGCGGGAGCAGAGGCTTCTGCAGTGGGACATTTCCAGCCCACAGATGATCGTCCCCTGCTGGCACCAGCCGCAGCGCTGGGCTCCAATGTTACCGATGTTATCGAATATTCATTAATCCGCAGCCAATCAGGCGGCGGTGGCGGGGCCCGGGGGTGGGGCAGGTACTTTGAGCCTCTGGCAGTTGGGCGGGGCAGCGGCAGAAGCAGCCAATGAGCGCGCGGCGGGAGGCTGGGGGCGTGGCGGCGCGTGCCGTGGGCGGGGCCAGCGCGTGAGGCGGCCGTTGGGCAGCGGCGGCTGCAGGCGGCGGCGGCCCCGGGGCCGCAGCGAGGCGCGCGGCGGGCGGCGGCGGCTGCGGGCGGCGCGAGTCCCGCACGACCGATCCCTGCGCGATCCCCGTGCGGCCAGAGGCGCTCGGGACCGCGGGAGGCGGCGGCTGGAGGCGGCCCGAGGCGCGAGGGGCCGGTCGGGGCCCCGCGGCCTCGCAGCCGGAGGCTGGGGCTGTTGCTGGCTGTTGTGGACAGCGGCCGTTGGGCTGTGCGGGAGCGCGCGGCAGGCGGCGGGACCCGGGAGCTGCACGCGGCCGCCATGGGGAAGCGGAGCTCGGCCGGCTGCGTGCCGAGGTGAGCGGCGGCGGGAGCCGCCCCGCGGGTGCCGGCCCCGCTGGGCCCCGCTGGGTGCTGCCGTCCCCCGTGGCACCCCCAGAGCCGCCCCCTTGGGGCCGGGTGCCCCCCTGCGTTGGGTGACAGACACCCCGGGTGCCCCTTCCCCCCAGTGCCTCCTGTGACATGTGTGTGCTCGTCAGCACACTCGCATCCTGCGTGTGCAGGACACGTGTTCTCATGCATATGGTCACGTCACCCGTGTGTGAGACACGTGGGTGCCTGTGATCACCCTCACGTCACCCGTGTGTGAGACACGCTGGTGCTCGTGCACATGCCCATGACACCTGCTTGCAGCACACACGTGTGCTCGTGCGCACCCTGCCCGGGGTCCCCATGTCTCCTGCTGGGATTATGGGAATGGGCCCAGGCTTCGGGGCCCCCGCTCTGTCCATTGACCCCCCCCATCCTCCCCAGGTTCTTCAGAGCCTTCCTGAAGAGGCTGCGCATTGTGCGCAAAGTGGCCAAGAACCCCGACGCCACCACTGCCGAGCCCCAGGTGAGACCCAAGGGGGTCCCGTGGGTGGGAGAGCCGGGACCGAAGGGTTCCTTCCCCCAGGGGGGACACCAGGGGATCTGGGGGGCTCAAAGAGGTCTGTGGGGAAGGTGCCGAAGGGGCCCCTGGCACTTGAGGTCTGGGGGGTCCCATCACTGTCACAGGGCAGAGCTGGTGAGAGGGGGTACCAATGGGATGGATCATCGGGGCTTTTGGTGAGGGTCCCAGAGCACTGCGGGGTCCAAAGGGCACAAGGGTCCTGTCCCAGGGTGCAGGCAGGGGATGGGAAATGGTTCCAGGGGCTTCCCAAGACGCCCTATGGTGCAAGAGGGGGATTCCGAGGGGCCTGGAGGGGCCCACGGGTGCCCCAGGCTGCAGGCAGGAGGGTCCCAAGGGGATTCGAAGGGTGTAACATGGGTGTCACAAGGAGTTGGGGGGATGGTGTCCCGTGGGTGCCCCAGGGTACCACATGGGGGTTTAAATGGGTCTGGGGAGATCCCAGGGTGCAACAGGGGTGTCCCAAGTGGTCTGGGGTGGGAGTGGGGGTTCAGTGGTTCCCTATGGTGCAACGGGGGGGTCCCAAAGGGTCCGAAGGGACCACAGGTCCTCCAGGGTGCACACAGGGGGTCCCAACAGGTCTTGAGGGGCACAGTGGTACCCTAGAGCATGGGCAGGATGGAGCCAAGGGGTCTGGGAGCCCCAAGGATGCCCCAGGGTGCAACAGGGGAGCCGCAAAGGGTCTGGGGGGCCCATGGGTGCCTCGGGGTGTAGGCTGGGGTGTCCCAAGGGGTCAGCAGTGTCCCGTGGGTACCCGGGTTTACGATACAGGGATTTCAAGGGATCTGGGGATCCCGTGAGTGTCCCAGGGTCCAACATGGGGGTTCCAAGGGACCTGGGGTTGCCATGGTGCAACATGGGGATCCCAATGGGTAATGGTGGCCCGGGATGCAGGCAGGGGGATCTCAGTGTGTCTGGGAGGTTCCAAGGGTGCCCAGGGTGCAAGAGTGGGTCCCAGTGGGTGTGTGTGGGGCAGGGGGGGCAGGTCAAGGGTGCCCAGGATGCAGTCAGGGGGTTACGAGGCATCTGTAGCAGGGGGAGGGTTCCAAAGGTGCCCTGTGGTGCAAGAGGGGAATCCCAAGGGGTTTGTTGGGGTCCCATAAGTGCCCCAAGGTGCAAGCAGGGGGTTCTGATGAGTCTCTGGGCGTTCCATGGGTGCCCCAGGGTGCAGCAGGGGAGTCCCAAAGGGTCTGGGTGAGCAAGGGAGTCCCAGGGTACCTGGTGGGGGGTCCCAGTGGGTCTGGAGGGCAACAAGGGTGTCTCAGGGTGCAGGCCTGGGGGTGACAAGAGGGCTGCAGGGGGGCAAAGGTGCCTTGTGCTGCACAGGGGGTCCCAAAGGATCTGGTGGAGTCCCCTGGGTGCCCCAGGGTGCAGGCAGTAGGTTGCAAGGTTTTGGGGATCCCCAGAGTGTCCTGTGGTGCCACAGGGGGTCTGAAGGGGCCTGGGGGTACCAAGAAGTCTGGGCAAGACCAAGGGTTCCCTAAGGTGCAACGGGGGGATCCCAGTGGGTCTGTGGGGTTCCCAGGCTGCTCCAGGGTGCAGGCAGGTCCCAAGGCATCTGGGGCTCCAGTGGTTGCCTTGGGGTGCAGACGTGGGTCTGGAGGGGATCCCATAAGTGCCCTGTGGTGCAGCTGGGGGTTCCAGTGGGTCTGGAGAGCTGCCAGGGGCTCCTGGGGCAGGAGGGAAACTCCATGGAGTGGCTGGGGCTCCAGGGGGAAGGGGGCCGTGCCCCCCTGCACTGCTGGGTGCCTCCTGGTGACACCGAGCCCGGCACAGGGCTCCCCGCGGGTGCTGCGCTCCAAGGAGCTGGAGGGGGCCGTGGGGCCCAGCGCCCCCCTCACGCCGGAGCTGCAGCTGGAGACGGGGCCCGCGGCCCCGCGAGCCCCCGCACAGGTGCCCCCGCGCGCGGCGCCCCTCGCCCTGCGGCCCCCGGCACCCAGTGCCCCTGGGGCGCTGCCACCGGGACCTGCCACCCTGGGGGTCCCAGCACGAGGAGCCCTCGCTGTGGGGCCACCTGCACCAGGAGCCCTCCCTGCAGGGTCCCAACCAGCAGGACCCGTCACCTTCGGGCCCTCAACACCAGGGCCCCCCACTCAGGGACATGTCCCACCTGGGCACCTCAACCTCGGGCTCCCAGGCCCAGGCCCCCTCATCCCCAAAACTGTTGACCATGTCTGCATCGTTATAGAACCCCCACCCACAAGACCCCCCCACCCCAGGCCAATGTCCCAGTGACCATTCACCCGTGGGAACAAGTCCCCAGGATCCCTCAGCCGCGTGCTCTAAACATCAGGCTGCTTCAGGCCCACGGCTAGGCCCAGGGGACCCTTCATCCATGGGACGTCCCCCTCAGTACCATTTCACACATGGACCCCCATTCCCAGGAGCCCATCCACCCCCACCTATGCAACCCGTCACCCGTGGGCCCTGGTACCCGACACCCTTCATTTCTGGACCTCCACCTCCCGGCCCCTTCCCCCATGGGCTCCCAACTGTCAAACCCTTCTCCCGTGGTTCCTGCTTCCCTGGGCCCTCCTTCCGTAGTGCCCCCGGCCCTGGACCCTTCACCCGTGGGCCCCCGCCCCCAGTAACCATCCCCCGTGGACCCCAGATCCCAGACCCCACGGCCGGTGTTCCCCAACCTGCAGGACCCAATTCTCACGGGTGCAAAACTACAGCACCCATCACCAAGGGTCCTCCCCCATCAGCACCCTTACCCCGTGGGCCTCCACCTCCCAAATACTTCCCCCGTGGGCCCCGTTTCCCTGAACCCATGACCCGTGGTCCCTGGTTCCCTGACCCCTTCATTCATAGACCCCCAACTCTTGAACACATCGTCCCTGGACCCTTCTTCCCTGCACCCGTCCTCAGAAGGGTCCCCTCCCCTGAACCCTTCACCCAAAGGCCCCAACCTGCAGGATGCTTTACCCGAAGACCCTATTCCCCTCGAGCCTTCATTCGTGGACCCCCTCCTCCCGGCCCCTTTCCCCATGGGCCCCCAACTGTCAAACCCTTCTCCCATGGGTCCTGCTTCCCTGGGCCCTCCTTCCGTAGTGCCCCTGGCCCTGGACCCTTCACCCGTGGACCCCCGCCCCCAGTAACCATCCCCCGTGGACCCCAGACCCCAGACCCCAGAACTTGTATTCCCCAACCTACAGGACCCAATTCTCACGGGCGCAAAACTCCCGTACCCATCACTAAGGGTCCCCCCCCATCAGCACCCTTACCCCGTGGGCCTCCACCTCCCAAATACTTCCCCCTCCCTGAACCCATGACCCGTGGTCCCTGGTTCCCTGACCCCTTCATTCATAGACCCCCAACTCTCGAACCCGTTGTCCCTGGACCCTTCTTCCCTGCACCCGTCCTCGGAAGGGTCCCCTCCCCTGAACCCTTCACCCATGGGCCTCCACCTCCCGGACCCTTCCCCCATCAACCCCCACCTCCTGAGCATTTTCCCCATGGGCCCCGATCCCCTGCACGCTTCTCCCATAGGGCCCCATCACCTGGACCCTTCCACCATGGGCTCCCACCTCCACGTCCCTTTATCCATCGACCCCCACCTATGGAGCCCGTCACCCCTGGGCCCTGGTTCCCTGAACCCTTCATTCGTAGACCCCCGCCTCCTGAAGCCTTCACCCCTGGGTCCCGGTTCCCTGAACCCTTCATTCGTAGACCCCCGCCTCCTGAAGCCTTCACCCCTGGGTCCCGGTTCCCTGACCCCTTCATTTGTAGACCCCCGCCTCCTGAAGCCTTCACCCCTGGGCCCGGGTTCCCTGAACCCTTCCAAAGGGCCCAAACCTCTGGACCCTTCCCCCATGGGCCCCCACCTTGTGGATACAGGACACGAAGACCCCAAGCCCCTCCACCTTTTATTCATAGGGCCTCAGGCCCTGAACACTTCATCCATGGGCCCCCATCCCCTGGGTCCTTCATCCGTAGGTCCCCCTACCCTGGGCCCTTCACTCACGGACCTCCACATCCCAAACACTTTGCCCGTGGACCCCCCTTCCCTGGACCCTTTATCCATGGACCCCGCTTCCCTAGACCCTTTATCCGTGGACCCCACTTCCCTGGACCTTTTATCCATGGTCCCCGCTTCCCTGGACCCTTTACCCGTGGGGCCCAACCTCGCGGCCCCTTCCCCCATGGGCCCCCACATCCTAAGCACTTTCCCCGTGGGTCCCGGCTCCCTGGACCCTTCTTCCGTAGGGCCCCGACCCCCTGAACACTTCAGCCAGGGGGTCCCCATCTGCTCAGTTGATCCATAGGCCCTATGAGCCATCCCCCTTGTGCCCCCACCCCCAGGACCGTTGACCCTTGGGTTCCCTTTCCCCAGCCTGATCCTCCCCCCAGCAGCCGCAGGGCCCTGTTGCCAGGACCCCCCCACCCCCAGGACACTTCCAGCCCCCGTCCAGGACCCCTCCCCCTTGAGCTGCCCCCAGCCCCCTTCACCCACAGACTCCGGTGCCCAGGACCCTTCCCCACCTGGCCCTCACCCCAGCACCCTTCACCCGCACAGCTCCTGCCCCCAGCGCCCCTCGCTCCCCGCAACAGCCCCCGATCCCTCCTGCCACAGGCGCCCGGGACCCTCCAGCCACCCTTCCCCTGGCCCCTTCACCCACAGCAGCCTCCCCCGTGCAGCCTGGATGCCCAGAGCTGGTGCCCGAGCCCCTGCAGCCTTCAGGGCAGGGGTGCCCACATTGTCCCTGCGGGGCCGTGTGTCCCGAGTGCCCTGCACCCCTGGCTGCCCACGTGCCGGCGGGTGCCTGCCGGCTGCCCCAGCGCGTGCGCCCCTCGGGTGCCCTCAGGCAGGTGCCCCGGTGCCTGGGTGCTGGGGTGCGTGCGGGTGCCGGGACACCTGGGTGCGTGGGGGTGCCTGTCCCCAGTGTGCCTGCAGGCCGGTGCCTGCAAGCCTGGGCCCTTGGGTTCATGCGGGCGCCCGGACGCCTGGGCCCTCGGGTGCGTGTGGACGCCTGCTGGGGGGCACCCCGATGCCAGGGTCCTCGGGTGCCTGCGGGTGTCCAGAGGGAGCAGCGAGCTCACAGACACCCAGGTCTGTGGTGCATGCGGGAGGCCGGAGGTGAGCGTGGAGCTCCTGGGTGCCCAGCGCCCAAGGTTTGCAGGTGCTCGCGCAGAACGTGGCAGTGCCCCTCACCGAGCTTCGGATGAAGTGTCAAGCGGCGCACGGACAACAAGGACAAGAGCAGGATGCCAGGTGAGGCCCCCGAGGCACCCACGGGTGCCCCGAGTCCCTGCTGACACCGCTGGAGTCAGAGGGGAAGAGCAAGGAATGGGGACTGCCAAGGGCACAGGGCAGCTCCCCCAGCAGTGGGAGCACCCGCCGAAAAGGGGCACGGGAGCATCCCTGGGGTGGGCAGCCCAGCCAGGTGCTCACCCATGGGTGCCCCCAGATGACTCTGCTGACATGGACAACTGTTCAGAGGAGGAGAGCATCTGCTTGGAGCAGGAGGGCAGCGACGATGCTCTGCACAGCAGGTGGGTGCTTGACGGGTGTCCCACTGCCTGCACGGCACCCACAGGTGCCCCCGATGGTGCCACCCTGTCACACTGTTCCCCAGGAACTTTTCTACAAGAAAGAGGAGCTGCAGAAAGTGAAGAAGAGGAGGAGGACGCTCCCAGGCTCTGCTTGGACCCAGGTGAGCAGGTGCCTCTCCAGGGTGGAGGTGACAGGGTGCCCAGGGGGTCCTGCTGCAGCTTTGGGTGTTGTGGGTGCCGCAGGAGGAGCTGGGGGCAGTACCCAGAATGCTCCCCCACATGCCAGGGTGCCAGGTCCTAGAGTTGTCCCCAGGATGTCCCCAGCGGTGCTGGGTCCCCAGGCTGCCCCTGCCTCTGCCCTGACCTACCCCCTCTGCGCAACAGCAGCCCAACATCAAGCAGAAATTGTTGGCCTTGCTGAGACACTTCAAAGTGTTGGGTGAGATAGGGTGTCCCCCCAGGCACCGATGGGTGGCTCTGGGCCCCTAGGCTCCCTGTGAAAAATGGGGCTCTGCAGATGGTCCCAAACACCCCCCAGCTCCCTCTACTCCCAATATTGAGGTGTCCCCAACCTCTCCCAGACCCCGTGGTATTGGGGTGAATCCACCTCCCTTCACCCCCACAGTATTTAGTTCCCCCAACCTTTCCCAAACCCTGCCCAGGATTGGGGTGCCCCAAGCTACATTTTCAGCCAATATTGGGGTGTCCCAGTTCCTCCCCAGGATTGCAGTGCCCCCAAATCCCTTCATCCCCAATACTGAGGTGCCCCAATCCCTTCACATCTAATATTGGGTGCCCTAGGACCCCCAGCACTTTTTAATATGGATATTGGGATGCTCATCTCCCCCCAATATGAGGTTCCCCTTTATCCAACATTCTGGGGTACCCCAGACTCCCCTCACTATTGAGGTGCCTCCCATCTGCCTCCCCCCAGTACTGGGGTGCCCCAGGATCTTCTAAGTGCTGGGCTGCCCTCTAATGCCTTCCTCCCATATTGGGGGAGCTCAGACTCCCCCAGTATCGGGGTTGCCCCAGCTCCCTTTAAGCCAATAGAAGGGTGAGACCCTCCCATAATGGAGTTCCCCAGGTTCCATCTCCTGATATGGGAGGGAATTGCCCCACTTCCCACTCAGGTTTGGGTTGCTCCCAAATCCCTTCATCCACAATTTTGGGCTACCCTGGGCCACCTCTGTAATGGGATGCCACCAGAAACCTTCATCCCTAATATTAGGAGTCCCCAGAGACCCCAATATTGTTGCCAGACCCCCCCAGTCCTGGTGGTTCCCTCAACTCTTTTCACCCCTGTCCTGGGTTACCGCAGAGCCCTCCAGTTTGGAGGGTGCCCCGCAGGTCCCTTTCCCCTCAGTTGTGGGGTGCCACAGCCCCCCCAGCATTGGTGATCCCCCCCCACTCTGTACACCCCTAGTGTTAGGGTGTCCCCAACTTCTGCCAGGCTCCTCCTAATATGGATCTGCCCCCTGCTCCATTTACACTGGATATTGGGGTGTCCCAGAGCCCTCCCCAGTATTGGGGGTGCCCCAGACTCCCTTCAGCCCAGGTATTGTTGGGCCCCACCTACTTGCACGGCCAATACTGAGGTGCCCCCGACATCTCCCAGACCCCTCCCTGTAGTGCAGGTGCCCACAGCTCCCTTCACCCAAAATACTGGGGTGCCCCAGATCCCCCCAACATTGGGGTGCCCAAAGCACCCCTGGCTGCCAGTATTGGGGTCCCCTGGAATCCCCCAGTATTGGGGATGCTCCCAGCTGCCTTCACTCAAAAGTTGGGGCGCCCTGACCCTTTTGCCAAGTATGTGGGTGCCCCAAATTCCCCCCCACACACATATTGGAGTAGCTCCTAGTTTTTTGAGACCCTACCCAATATTTCTCCCTCAAAACAAACAAACAAACAAACAATATTGGGGTGCCCTAGAGAATTTCACCCATAATATTGGGGTATTCTGGACTCACCACCCCAGGTTTGGGTGCCCCCAGCTCCCTTTTCTCCCCAAATGGGGATGCCTAATTTCCCCCCCATATTGGGGTGCCCCAACTGACTGCCCTAACCCCCCTCCAATGACCTTTCCCTGCACTTTGCAGGAGGAGGACCATAAAAAGCTCATGGATTCTGGAGGAATCCCTGAAAAGTTGAAGACTCAAGTGAAAAGCAGCCAAGAGGAGCTAACATCAGCCAGGTAAGGGGCAAGCTGGGATGGAGGGTGCCAGGCAACCGAGGCTGGGGTTTGTGGTAGAGGGGGGGATATGGGTTGAGTTGGGGTCCTTGGCTCCTGAGGTGTGGAGACATTGGGGTCGCAGGAGAAATTTGGGGCCCCTAAAGTCGGATTTGGGGTCCCCTGAGGGATTTTGGAGTGCAGGAGAAAGGGAGGAAACTGGGTTCCCAAGAGGGCTTGGGGGTCCCTGTCGAGGAAGCAAGAAGGGATCTGTGGAGTTGGGGGGATTTTGCATCTCAGGACAGGGGTCATCTCAGGCCCCTGCGTGTCCTGAGTGGTGCCCTCGTTGCCCCAGAGCTGCCAGCGCAGGACAGAGGTGCTCCAGGCGGTGGAGGTGGTGGTGGTGGGTGCACAGGGGGGCACAGCCCCCTGTTCCCTTGTTTCCTGCGGCGGCTGCTGCTGGGCACCCGCCGTGCCGAGTGGCCGGGCTGTCTGCGCTGCCTCCTCGTGCTGCAGGTGCGTCACCTTGGTCGGGGACAGTGCAGGGACGCGGGGGGACACAAGGCATTGGGGGCCACGGGGTATTGGGTGGACACCTGGGGCATGAGGGACACATGGGAGATTGGGAGCACATGGTCAGGGACACAGAGGGGACTGGGGACATGTGGGATCAGGGAGACAGAGGGCAGGGAGGGAAACCTAGAGAACTGGGGACATGAGTGGCATGAAGAGTACAGGACATTAGGAACGCACCACGACCTCGAGGGGTCAAGGGCATAGAAGGCATATAAGCCTTTGGGGACACATAGGGCATTGGAGAAACATGGGGAACAGGAGGAGACATAGGAGATCTGGGAACATGCAGGGTATTGAGAGACACAAGAGCTAATGGAGAGTACGGGACATAAGAGGACACAAGACACGTGTGGACACATGGAGCATTGTCAGTACAGAGGCCATGATGGGATGTACAGAGCATTGGGGATATGGAGGACATGAGGCACAGAGCATATTAGGGATACATAGGGAATTGGGAGAATTTGGGTCGTAAGGAACACATTGAGACGCTGGGTACACAAGGATGATGTGGGGCACATGGGCCATCAGGGGGACAGAACATCAGGGGTTCACAGGATATTTGGGGCCACACAGAGCTTGGGAACACGTTTGCCACCAGGTACATAGCACATTAGGGACACGCAGGGCATGGGCAGACACATGGGGAATCAGGGGGACACAGGACATCAGAGGACAGCCAGAGCATGAGGGACATGTGGAGCATTAGGGACACAGGACATTAGGGACACATGGGAGATAGGGGGGGCATGGGGCACTGGGGACGCATGGAGTATCAGGGACATGTGGGACATTGGGGGGTCACAGAGAACATCGGGGGACATATGAAGCATTGGGTGGACATATGGTGCATCAAGGAGACATGGCAAGTTAGAGACACGCAGGACATTCAGTGACTTGCCAGGGGAAGGGGACACGCGAGGGATGCAGGACGTCACAGCAGGGATTGGGGCAGTGGGTCTGTAACAAGACAGGGACAGCCCGAGTTTCCCCTGTCCCAGCCATGGGCACTATCGTGGTCCCTGGGGTGGTGACACCGGTGTGGGCACAGTGTGGGGACACCCTGGGAGCCACCAGCACTGGCTTCCTGGTTGTCCTCACCTCCTTGGGTGCCCCCAGGGATGCTGAGCGTGTTGGGGCCCCCACAGGGCTCCCGCCAGGTGCTCCCTGTGACCCTGCTCTGTGCCCAAAGGGGACCCCGAGCGTCACCTGCGTGTCCTGAGTGGTGCCCTCGTTGCCCCAGAGCTGCCAGCGCAGGACAGAGGTGCTCCAGGCGGTGGAGGTGGTGGTGGTGGGTGCACAGGGGAGCACAGCCCCCTGTTCCCTTGTTTCCTGCGGCGGCTGCTGCTGGGCACCCGCCGTGCCGAGTGGCCGGGCTGTCTGCGCTGCCTCCTCGTGCTGCAGGTGCGTCACCTTGGTCGGGGACAGTGCAGGGACGCGGGGGGACACAAGGCATTGGGGGCCACGGGATATTGGGTGGACACCTGGGGGATGAGGGACACATGGGAGATTTGGCACAGATGGGATCAGGGACACAGGGGGCATGTGGGATTAGGGATACAGAGCGCAGGGGAGGGAAACATAGAGAACCGAGGACATGCGTGGCATGAAGAACGCAGGACATTAGGAACACATCAGGACCTCGAGGGGACAAGAGCATAGAAGGCACACAAAACTTTGGGGACACATGGGGCATTGGAGAAACATGGGGAATCAGAGGGGTTGCAGGAGATCAGGGAACACGCAGGGCATTGGGGGATGCAGAAGGAAATGGAGATTACAGGACATTGGGGGACACAGGACATGCAGGGACACATTGTCAGGACCAGGACATCAGGGGACACAGAGAATTAAGGACATATGGACATGAGGCACGGAGCACATTAGGGACACACAGGAAAGAGGGGGAATTTGGGGCATAAAGGACACACAGGACACTGGAGAAACATGCGGAATGGGAGGAGATGCAGGAGATCAGGGAACACGCAGGGCATTGAGTGCAAAGAAGTCTTTGGGGAGACATGGGGCACTGGAGACACATGGAGTATCAGAGCACACCACTGAAGGGTCACAGAGGACATCAGGGGGCATATGGAGCACCGGGTGGCCATATGGTGCATAAGGGACACAGGATATTAAGGACACATAGGATATCGAGGGGCCCACCAGGGGAAGGGGACAACCCAGGGATGCAGGACGTCACAGCAGGGATGGGGGCATTGGGGCAGTGATAAGACAGGGATAGGCAGAGTTTCCCCTGTCCCTGCCGTGGGCACTATGGTGGTCCGTGGGGTGGTGACACCAGTGTGGGCACATTGTGGGGACACCCTGGGAGCCACCAGCACTGGCTTCCTGGTTGTCCTCGTCCCCTTGGGTGCCCCCACGGTTGCTGAGCATGTTGGGGCCCCCACAGGGCTCCCGCCAGGTGCTCCCTGAGCAGCTCAAGCAGCTCTGGGTGTGAGACAGCCCTTCCCGAGAGCATCGTTGTGGTAGAGACGGCCGAGCGGCAGGGCCAGGTGAGCGTCGGGGCACCCCCGGGTCCTGCTGGGAGCGGGGGGACACGGGGACCCTGCCGGGCACGTGCTGATCCCTCTGCACAACCACCCCTGTCTGTCCCCAGCTTGTTGGGGACCTGCTGCAGGAGCAGAAGAAGCCACTGGTGGCTGCTGTCAAGCTGCAGGCCGAGCTCTCGGACGTCCTCACCCGCATCCAGCACCAGTGAGTGTCACCGCTGGGTCCCCAGGATTACTCCAGTCACCCTCAGTAGTTTCCATGTCTCCTCTGTGCCAGGCCTGGGGTGCCCATGTTGCCCATGTCCCCTCCATGTCATCGTTGCAGTGCTCGTGGTCCCCATGTCCCCCCTGTGCCATGTTTTGGGTGCCCATGGTCCCCGTGACCCCATTGGGTGCCCTGTACCCACCCCAACATGCCCCAACGCTCCATAGCATCCCCAGTGGGTCCCCCCCAACCTGGTACCCCCCCGCACACAGTGGGAGCCACTTTGGGTGCCCACTCCCAACCCAACATGACAACCGCTGGGTTCCCCCGTGACCCTGCTCTGGGCCCAAAGGGGACCCCGAGCGTCCCCTGCGTGTCCTGAGTGGTGCCCTCGTTGCCCCAGAGCTGCCAGCGCAGGACAGAGGTGCTCCAGGCGGTGGAGGTGGTGGTGGTGGGTGCACAGGGGGGCACAGCCCCCTGTTGCCTTGTTTCCTGCAGCGGCTGCTGCTGGGCACCCGCCGTGCCGAGTGGCCGGGCTGTCTGCGCTGCCTCCTCGTGCTGCAGGTGCGTCACCTTGGTCGGGGACAGTGCAGGGACGCGGGGGGACACAAGGCATTGGGGGCCATCGGATATTGGGTGGACACCTGGGGCATGAGGGACACATGGGAGATTGGGCACAGATGGGATCAGGGACACAGGGGGCATGTGGGATTAGGGATACAGAGGACAGGGGAGGGAAACAGAGAACCGAGGACATGCGTGGCATGAAGAACGCAGGACATTAGGAACACAGCAGGACCTTGAGGGGACAGGGGCATAGAATTCACATAAGACTTTGGGTGTGGGAATATATAGGATAAAAGGTTCATGAAGGGAACCTGTTGAAGATTGCAAAACTAGGACTGAGGAACTGCTGGTGAAGCAGAGGAGATCCAGGATTGGTCACTGGGATGCTGATGCTCCAGGATTGGTGGGTTAAGATGTGCGAAGGTTATATAAATACTCAATCCTGGCTGGGTATTTATACCAACCCTTCAGCCTTTGGCTGAAGACCATTGGCCCATCAATTACTCTACAGTGCTTATAACCTACTTTCCAAAGGAACTTCGTAGCATATGACAGTTTTCCTCTACCTGAATTCGTGACACTTCAGAGGATCCTCACCTCCCTCAGCCTCACAAACCTCAGCTTCTTCTGACAATGATGATTCTATAAAATGAAATAAAATGGCAGAAAGTGATGTTTCACTTGTTTATAACTCCAGAAAGCAGTTTCAAGTGTCTTTTCTCAATGCATAGTACAAGGGAAACACACACAGTAGGTTTTTTCAGGACACAAAGTGACAAGAGGGTAAGAGTACCATGTTGGGTTTATGACTTTTCTTTGAAGGATGTGTACATATATCTTTTTATACTTCTCAGTGGAGATCTTTAAATTAAAATCAGTAAGTTTGGATATGGAAATAACAAAACTTAAAGGTTAAGTTTTTGATAAAATAGTGCAATGAAAGAAAAAAGTCATTATAAACTAAACTACAAGTAGAAACAGATTTATAAAAAGTAGACCTTCTGAAGTGACCCTTTAGCAGCCCGTTTGTAATGGGGCATTGACAGAAATGGCAATGAGCAACTGAAGTGGCAAAGAAATGCAATGTACACAGGTTACATGCATGCAATAAATGCAGCAAAATGCACTTGCAGAAGAAATTTAAATCAAAGTTGAGTGTGTGTGTGTATATAAATATATTGAAGAAATTGTATCTCATTTATATGCAATCATTTAGCCCTGGAGAGTACCTGTGCACATAACCTACTTTCCAAAGGAGCTTGGTAGCATATGACAGTTTTCCTCTGCCTGAGGCTGTAACGCTTCCGAGGATCCTCCCCTTCCTCAGCATCACGAACATCTGCTGCTTCTGACGATGATGATGATTCTGTAACTACAGCAGGAGGATACACTTCAGAGGAGCTCTCATGCACATCTCCCTTCCTGAAAATTCTTGCTGTGCTGCACAAAACCAGGAAAACTGCCCCACTATTGCTATAGCAAGAGCACTGTTTCCCATGCTGAATAATACTGCCCGTTTACTTGACTTCCCACCTGTCTGTGGCATCTGTTGCCTTTTATTTGTGTTTGGTCGTGAGCATGTTGTGAATGTGTCCTTTATTTTTCTGACCATCTGTCCTGAGCCCAGCCCAGCCCAGCCCAGCCCTGACATCCATCCCTCTGGCTTGTAACCCCGATGGCGATAGAGAATTCTGCACACATAGAAATTATCCAGTAGTTAGCTCACTTCTGTGAGCAGTAAAGATAATTTAAAGCCAGAATTAACCTATCACCTGAGTTGCATAAGCTTTTTCAGCAGCTTCATTCTTCTTGGAAGCATACATCAAGTTTCCCTGCTTAAAAGAACCAAGAAAATCAGTCACAAATATGCAGAGCACCTGACATGCACGTACTTTGTGCCTGTATAGAAACTTTATCAAGGCACTGCATATACACAAAAGATCCAATCTTTCTGCTCTATTTGAAAAAAAAAAAAAAGGAATTTGGACCTAAGCAGGAAGCTACGAAGGCAACTTTCTAGCCTGC
Source organism: Tinamus guttatus (assembly GCF_059628265.1). Taxonomy (NCBI): domain Eukaryota; kingdom Metazoa; phylum Chordata; class Aves; order Tinamiformes; family Tinamidae; genus Tinamus; species Tinamus guttatus. Next base: position 47,627 of record NW_028289665.1, on the reverse strand, counting down.
TCACAAAATGAAGTGTTCAGCATCCCAAACGAAGAATTCCAGTTACCAGCAAAAGGAGGCAATAAGGATTGCTGTGTGCTTCAACAGCAGCTCCTCCAGGGGCACAAGACTACTTAAGATGTCGTGCAATGCAGGCACAGCAACAAACACACAGAAAGCAGCCACCAGGAAATGTGGTTTAGAAATTAGAAGGCTTCAAAACCCTAAAAAGGTAACTCTGGAAGTGGCTTTTAATCAGTGAATATTCTAAAATGGGCTTTAATTTGACTTAAGAAAATGCTTACATGCTACATTTGCCTTTCACAGCTGATTAAACTACACGATAAAGGACATTCTTTGTAAAGTGAGGAGATTTTAAGAAAAAAATACAAGTCATGAGGAATCATAGTTTGAGTCACGTCACACTGACAAACACATGTAGGCATTCTACAGTGCATTTTATAGGCGGTAACTTAACTGAGCTTTCCAACCTCCCCCTTCCCCCCCCGCCACGATCAGAAACTTAGGAACCAAGGCTGGTGGTGGATAAAGGATTTTCTGAGGCCAATAATTATGGGAATAGTTAGGAGGAAAGGTTAATAAGGATCACCTGGTGAAGATAAAGAGATGTGGGGATATAGAGGTCACCTGTAGAAGATTAGGGAGTGCCCTTCTCTGGGATTGGTCACTGGGTTATTGGCACCCCAGGTAAGAAGGTTGCATAAATACTGAAACCCTGTAGTTAGAATGGTCTGCTGAGCTGTTCCTGCTCCTCTGTGATTTCCCCATGGGTTAGGCTGGAAGAAGCAGTGGGAAAGGGCTAGGGCTACAGCTTGGGGCTAAAGAGATAGGAAGAGTTAGAAATTTAGGCTAAAGGGATAAGGCTAAAGGCTCAGTATAAAGCCCTAGGGCTTTAGGGCAGGAGGGCCTTGGAATGATTAGCTTACTTGTACTTCCCCACATTTACTGCCATTCTCTAATCAGAGGGATGATACTGTGCGTAGATGCACAGCACTCCTGTTTGGTGGTAGCTGGGGGTGATGGGAGCCAGTGCTGCTCCATTTTCTTTCCTTTGGCGTGTGTGTCTTGTTTTATTTGGATTTCATTATCACAGTATTCATAGACAGTCCCAATGCTGTTCTTGCCATACATCATGCAGCCTCAGCTACTTCCAGCAAACTCTCTTTTTTTTAATTTCTTCTCTTCCCTTTCTAGGTAGTTCCTTATCTTTTCTAAATAAAATGACTGGTGTTGTTCTTAAGTTACACTCTCATGCGTGTTCCTTCTCGGCTATCGGATACAAAAAAAACCTCTTGCTCCTCTGTGTCGAATGAGTGCAGAAAAAGAGCAAAGGGAAGATAGGTGGCCCTGCAAACCTTGACTCACGTTAATCCTGCCAGATCGGTAACCACAGCCATAACCCTGGTGAGTAACTGATGGAGTGATGAGAGCAGCAGGAACATTTCTGGAGCATTTCCAGAAAGGCCCAAGGGTAATTCAATGGCATCCTCCTGCCTCTTGAGTCCTGTGTTAGGGAGAGCACAGCTAAAGGGCATGTGCTTTCTTGTGCTTCAATCCTCCTCTCTTTCCCCTGCACACACTGAAGTCCCAGGGTGGCTTCCAGGAAGATGCAGTCCCTGTTTTCCTTCCAGCGCATTTCATACCTAGGGTGGCTTCTCTCTAGCTGAAAGCTAGATAGGTTTCATACAGAATTGTTTTAAGTCAATGAAATATAGTCAATGAAATATGGAAGCACTGAAGCTAAAGGTTAAGCTACCCTTAGACAAGTCCCTTAGACATGGTCAGGCTAACTTTCAGTCCTGCAGTGGGGAGCTGGACTGGCCTTTTGAAACAAAACACAGCAGAGAGCTGTTGTTGCGGAACTGACAAAGGTGCCCTTGGTGGCAAAGCACTTGCTATGGCTGGGAGCAGCCTCCATCCTACTGGAGAGGCTGTTGCTCAGGGATGGCACATCACAAAGGCACCACACCCATGGCTCTGTGTTTGTGATATCCAAGGCTCAAAGGGCTGCTTGGCCCCCGCAGCTGGTTGCCAGCGGCTCTGGCGGAATGTTTGCTCTGGAACCTGCAGTCTCCCTGGACAGCGCTTGTGCTTCGACACCGTTTCCTCCCTAAGCTGGAGCATCGCTACTTTGCCCTGCCTTCTTTAAAGGATAACTGCTCCTTTTCCCTCCCATCTCAATTCAGCAAGAGCCTTCCAAGAGACAAGCGGCCTGGCTAAAGCAAGGGCTGAGCAAATGGAGCGCAGCGGCCGAGGTGCAGCAGGCGCCAGCATGCGTGCCTGCCCTGGAGAGCAGGAGCAGGAGCCGGGCGAGAGCTCCTCTGCTCCTCCGCTGACAGCCAGCCAGGCAGCCAGCGGCACCTCCACGCAAGAGCTGCAGCCAGCACCCGCGCCTGCACCTCTCTGTGCTGCCCATGAGGGGCAGCAGCCCAGCTGCAGCTCCACCACAAGGGCTGACCACTGCCTCCAGGTGCCAGCTCCACAAGAGCCCTGGCATCTGGCGCCCACAGCTTGGCCAGAAGCACCGGGCTCTCCCAAGCACACACATGGCACATTGCCTCCCGAGACGCATCCCGATCCCACCGGCAATGCCCCCGTGAACATTGTCTTCAACCGCATTGAGGATTTGGAGGAAATTTCTGAAGAAGCAGAAGAGCCCTGAGATCTGACACCCCCATCTCTTTCAGAAGCACCGGGCTCTTCCAAGCATACAGATGGCACATCGGCTCACCAGACCGACCCCTTTCCAACAGGCAACAAGCCACTGAACATCCCTTCCTACTGCCATGAGGATTTGCAAGATATCTCCAAGGAAGAATTTAAAGATCCCTTGGAAAAGGAGGAGTTCGTGCAAATCTGCATTACAGATTTGATGCTTGCAACCTCCACCAAGAAGAGACCAAGGCTGTTACCCCCCCAACAGGAAGATGTATATCGAGGTGCGTTGTGACAAAGAAAGGGCCACAGAAGTGAAAAATAGCACTCTGCTCCCACCAGAGCACTGCCGTCGTGTTGAGGCCACGGGTGCAATGGGAGCTGCTGGCATGTCCAAGGCAGAGGCCTTTCACGGGACATTTCCTCCCTCACCACACACTCAGGACAGCGTCTGCAGCACACCCAGTACTGCTGCTCAGCCACACAATGTGCTATGGACCGTGGCCAGCAAAGACACCGACCACCCTCAGCCTGAGCTGGGAGCAGCATCAGGCAGCAGCCACAAGCAGAACCCAAGAGGGAATCGCAAGAGGAGCCTCGCTTCCCCCTCCTCCCCTCCCACACCTACGGAGCAGTCTCCAGAGGAAAGGTGTCTTGAACAGCTCCCGCTATCGCTCCTGCTGCCAGGAGGGAAGCAAGGTCTTCCCTCTGCTATGGCGAGCTGCCGCTCTCTTGCAGCGTGCCAGCCTCTGAGCATCTGCACCCAACCTGCCCTTCCCCAGCACTGCTGCCTCAGTCATCTCCAGAAAACTCTCGTTGTTTTTTTCACTTCCTTTCCAGGTAGTTCCTTATGTTTTCTAAATAAAATGACTGGTGTTGTTTTCAAGTTACCCTCTTGTGTGTGTTCCTTCTCGGCTATCGGCTACGTAAAAACTGCTCCTAAACAAGCTCTTGGGGGAAGGAACATAGCTGGCTACACCTACCTGTCTTCCTACATATTGCTATACTTGATGGTCCGTATAGATCAGCCCATGGAACTTCCTCAGGCTGCCAAGAGAATCTGCAGAGGCTCTCAGAACCAGAGCACTGCGGAGGCTCTCAGCTCAGGAGTGCTACATGCCAAGCAACAGCCCTTACCCTCTTTCTTTACAATTTCCTATCTCACAACACACAGTAAAGCCTAGAAGTGTTCCATGTCCTCAACAGTGCTCCATGTCCCAAGGAAGGAAGGAGACAATTCCACGGGAATGAGAGCCATTCCATAGCTGTCGTCTTCCCCTCCTGTTTGTTTTTTCTCTTCAATATTCAGCCCCAGTAACTGCTGCTATTTCCTACATTTATAGAGCTCAATGGGACTTCAGCACCAGCCTCTGCAGTAATTTTCTTCACCCAGCCATCACTGCCATAGCAGTGTTGCTTGCAAGAGTTCCACTACACATGTGAAAAGCCTTTCTAAGTGCCCCCTCCACACACTACAGAAGTCTACAGAAGTCCCTCCCAATTCTTGCAAACCCAAGCTCTCCTACATCCAGAGAGACTGCTGATGAAAGAGGCCAGCACAATGCAGAAGAAATGCTGGTAGTGCCCGACCCCATTGAAGAAAGAGGAAAGGCTCAGGGGGCTTTTACACCCACTTGGACTAAGAGAGCAAGTAGATTGAGGCTTGTCAAGGAAAGGCTTTCGTGGCCAAAATCCAGCCTTGCTGTGGCAGCCGGACACAGGCTTTGCCCTCACCGATTCTTTGGCTTCTCTTTTGTTTGTTCTCTTTCACACATCTCACCTACCTTTCTTCTCAGAGTGTCTAGGCACCCTACACACACCATACACACCAACAGATACAGAAATCAAGAGCTTCTTCGTGGCCAAGGGACATCTGCATCCTATTCCAAGTGCAATGGAAACAGGTTGCTTTGATGGAGATGTTCCTCTGTCTTTACTGCTCCTTTCACTTTACTCTTGTTACTTTACTTGATATTATAGAAGCTATTAGACCAGTAATAAAATAATTCCAAGGGAGAATGTTCTCTTTAGCCTCGCTGCACGCTAACAGCCCCTAAGGCCAGGAGTTCCTCCCTTAGCCCAGGTGCTCTTAGAGTCGTCCCAGGTTCCCCAGTGACCTCGCAATTTTTTGTTGCCACAGACAGGGCATTCCAGTGAGCAACACCAAGGCCCTGCAGCCTCTAACCCATGTCTTGAGCAAGCACGAAAATCCTCAATGGAAAAGGACAGAGGAGAAGACGCTGTTTCTTTGCAGACTGCCTTTATTTTACGTTGCTCTCCACCTCCCTTTCCATCTCTTTCTTTCTTCCCTTTCTTTGTTTTGTATGTCTTCAGCCACTGAAGCCCAGAAGATCCTTTTTTCCTCTTGGAGGCAGTGATCGCACATTTCCTGCAGGGCCACAGAAAGGCAATATCACAGAATATGAGTCTCAGCTTATGAGTTTTTTTTTTTTTCTCTTTTCAGAGAGGTAGCTTGTGCTCTTCTGTTCCTCCTCTTTGTCCCTTTCTATCAATAGTATTTTGCTCACAAGGCAGAGTGCAGAGGCCCTTTCTACATTGAATAGAGATCTAAACGATCACTGATCTACAGGGAAACTGCATATTTTCTATCACATAAAAGTTCACAATTAATATTACTAGGAGAAATATTGCCCCAAAAAAATGCTCTGAAGCCTTTTCTGAGACTATCTGTAGGAAGAATACTCTGTCAAAATTTGGAGCAAGTGGCAGCTTTGAAAGACAGAGCCAGGAGAAGCTACTGCGTGTTCCAGTGGCCTCATAGCAAGGGCTCACTCCTGAGCAGCCAGTCAAGTGTGTTCACAGAGCTGTCTCCAGGCTGACGCAAACATCTACCCATCCATTCAACCAACCTACCTGTCCTGTGGTTGCACATCCTTCACAAACAGGAGTTGCTGCCTGGCCTTGGGCTGCAGGGCGTGTCTGCCCTCGGGGGTTCCTGGGGCATGGTGGCAGTCTGAAAGCACACGAGGAGAGGAGGACATGGGAGTGTGGGGTGAGTTTCTTCTCCTCCTTGCACTCCCGGGCTGCACACCTGCTTCTGCAGCAGGAGGTGCTTCTGCACAAGTGTTTTCCTTAGCCAAAAAGGGGAAGGCAAATGCCCGAGCTGTCACACTCAGCTGTGCCCCAGCACTGCCCACCTACAGTGCAGGTCGTGTAGGCCTGGGCACCCTTTTGAACAGACAGGAGAATAAGAGGAGCAGGGTCAGTACTCAGATACCTGCCCTGTTAAGAAGTTACCCAGAGAACCTTTTGACTTCTTCCCCTGTCATGAGCTGCTTCTAGACCCAGCACTCGGGACAGGTGTCCAGCCCTTCCAGAGCTCATATGGCCTCTGAGTGCTGGGGAAACCTCTCCCTCACACAACAGAAAATCCCAGAATCACCCCAAAGTACTTCTGCGGGGGTTCTCACTTGGAAGAAGGCACTGCTTTCTTGGCCACCTCCCTTGCTTCTTCCTGGATGGTTGGCAGCCCAGGAGCTTGTGCCTTCTTTTGAGCATGAAGCCTCCTCTGGGTAATGAGGCACCTGGCAGGACTCCCTGAAAGGATGGATCAGGAGAAAGTGCCATTGCGCAGCTGAAGACAGTCGCACAGTGCTCCCTGCACCGCCAAGGCCCTCTCCTCTGGAGGCCGAACAAACCCACACCTCCCAGCTTCTCCTTGACCAACACATGTGCCTGGGACCTTCGTGGCAGTGCTCCCTTTTGTGGTGGCCTTTACCTTGCGCTGCTGCAGTGTGGAGGAGGCCAGATTTGGAGCCTGCTCTGTTCGGTGCCCTCTCAACCTCACACCTGCAAAGAGGAAGCATATAAGGATGCCTCAGAAACGAGAGTCTCCAGGAAAGCTGCTCTGCGCTTGCCTGCCCAGCACCAGGAAAAGCCAGGTCATGGTGACAAGGGGGCAATAACCTTCCAGAGCACAGGGAGACTTTGTGTCCCAGCGAAACATCTCTGCCCACGTACAAGCACAGCATTGTCCAAGGCGCTCACCTCTCAGGAGACTCGTCTCTATAGGCAGTCTTCCCCATTTCCTCTGCCACCGCTCTCGCTCGCCGGGCCAGTTCCTCAGGTGTAATCCGCTTGCGAGCGAGGAGCCGCTTGCAGGCACGGGTTAGAGGGAGACTACCTGGCAGGGGGAAAGAAGAACACTCTTCAGAAAGCCAGGCCAGCTTGGACCAGCGTTTTGGGTTCATGTCCTGCCAAGGGTGCTGTGTCACCAAGGATGGCCCTTGCACTGCCTCTCCGGGCACCCTCATTAAGGGCTGAATCACGCCCCCGTGAATTTCCCTCCTTCGCCTGCTGCTCTTCCTGCAGATTCTCTCTCTTGCCTCTCCCCTGTTGCCTCTTTTTGCCTAGGTATCCCTGAGAAACCTCTGTCTCTTTCTACTCTATAATGAACCCCAGTGGGTGCAAGGAAGTGTCTGTGCGGGGGTGTCAAATCAAGCAGTCAAGCCAGCCTCCCTCGGCCTTCCCGTCTCCACAGAGAACAAACCGAGCTGCCTCAGGGTCCCCCAGTATGTCAGGCTCTTCCCCGTGTCAAGCTTTGTGGCCGTGTTCTCCCTTTCTGCTTTCCTTTTGTCATGGGAGGAACTTGTCTGAGGAATGGAGCTTTTGTAGGCTGCTCTTCTGAATGTTGTCAACCTGGAAACAAGGAGACAAGGACAAGCACAGCATGCATCACAGAACCACACAATGATTGCCCTTGGAAGGGACCTTTGGAGATCACTGAGTCCAACCCTCCTGCACAGGCAGGGTCAGCTAGAGCACACTGCGCTCGATCGTGTCCACGCGGGTTTTGGTGCTCTTCCTAATGTACCCCAGGACACCACTGGCCGCCTTGGCCACAAGGGCACATTACTGGCTCCTGGTCTACTTGTTGTCCAGCAGGACCCCCATGTCCTTCTCTGCAGAGCTGCTCTCCTGCAGGTCAACCCTCAGGCTGTCCTGGGGCATGGGGTTATTCCTGCCCAGGGGCAGGACCCTGCACTTGCCCTTGTTGAACTTCACAAGGGTCCTTTCCACCCATCTCTACAGCCTGTCCCGCTCCCTCTGAAAGGCTGCACAGCCCTCCGGACTAGTAGCCACAGCCCCAGTTTTCTATCATGAACAAACTTGCTGAGGCTGCACTTAGTCCCTTCAGCCAGCTCATTCAGGAATACACTGGACAGGATTGGACCCAATACTGACCTTTTGGGGACACCTACATCCACAAGCCTCCAAAGAGACACTGCACCACTAACCACAAGCCTTTGAGCTCTGCCATTCAGGCAGTTTTCAGTCTAACTCAGTGTCTATCATCTAACCCACACTTCCTAAGCTTGCCTATGTTATGGGGGACAGTGTCTGTAGCCTGGCTGAAGTCAAGGCAGACAACATCCACTGCTCTCACCTCATCTACACAGCCAGTCATTCCATCCTAGAAGGTTTGCAGGTTGATGAAGGATCATTTCCCCTGGGTGAATCCACGCAGACTACTGATCACCTTCTTGTCCCCCACAGGCTTACAGACAACATACAGGACGAGCTCTTCCACCCCCTTCGAAGGGATGGAGGGGAAATTCACACAAGATGCTGCTAAACACTTGCTATGCACAAGAAAACAGAGGTGGTGCACGGTGGAAGGGGGTAATAAGCTTTCCGAGTGAAGAAGGGCTCTGTGGCCCAGTGACACATCTCTCTCCCGCAGTCAGCCCGCTTGTTGCCTTCTCCCAGGTTCTCACCTCACCGCAGACTTGCTCTCCTCCCTCGCTCTGGACGTCTCCGTGAGCCCAGTTACGCTCCAGGAAGAGCGGCTGTGATGGGGCAAGAGGTGCTTCCCAGGACGGCTCCCTGAAATGGGGATTGGGAGAGAGACCATCGGCTGTTTTAGTCCAGGCATCCTATTTCCCTCTTGCCTACAATTCCCTAGCAAGAAGAACAAAGCGAAAGCGTACCAAATCTAAGGAAGGTCCTGACACGGGTTACTTTACCTTTCTCTAAATTGTCAACACCAGCCTTTTCCTCCACGGTCTTTTTTGGCCTGGGCGTAAGAGGTGGATGGGGCACTCTTGGTGGTGGAGGTCTTGGCACGAGCTTGTATTCGGAGCTGGAAAGAGGAGGAAAAAAATTAGCCTGATGAGAGGCTTGCAATTTCCAGCTACACACTGTTGTGCAGCAAAAAAGCAGCAGGCATGAAGGGAGGAGGGCAACCATCCTTCAGAGGTCACAAAGACTTTGTGTCCGGGAAAACTATCTCCCTCCCACAAGTACCTGAGCACAGGATCAGCCCAACTGCCTTCCCCCAGGCTCTCACCTTGCAGGAAACTTGCTGCTCCCTCCCACTTCTGCTCCTGCTGCGATGCCACGAACCCTCCGTGCGCAACGTCTTTCACTGGGAAAGAGGCGCTTTCCAAGAGGACTCCCTGAAAACGGGGACCATGAGAGCTCATCAGCTCTACTAAGCCACACAGAAGCTCTGTGCCTTGGCTAGAATTCCCTAGCAAGAGGAACAAAGCATAGGCCAGCAAAGCTCCAGGAAAATTCCTGTCAGGTCTTACATTACCTTTGTTTGCGGTGTCTTCACCGCCTTCTTCCCCACTCCTCTTTGGGCTGGGGTCTGCAGGTGCCCGAGGTACCCGTGCTGGGGGAGGTCTTGGGCAGAACTTGAACACACCCCTGGAATCAAGAAGCACAGATCACGAGCCTGAGAGGAGAGTCCCAAAAGGCCGCTACCTCCTTGCTGTGCAGGAACAAAGCGCCGGGCATGGGGGAAGAGGTAACCACCTTTCTGAATTGAGAAGACTTTGCATCCGAGTGACCCATCTCCCTCCCGCAAGCACTAGAGCACAGTAATATCCCAAATGCCTTCCCTCTCACCTCGCAGCACCCTTGCTGTTCCCCGCTACTTCTGGCAATGTGACACTGCTTACACTCCGGCCACAATGCCTCCCTTGGGAAAACGGGTGCTTCCCAAGAGGACTCTCTGAAATGGGGAATGGGAGAGAGCTCATCAGCTTTACTGCTCCATACACCACCTTGGAGCTAGCAACAAGCGAAAGGACAATAAAGGACCAATAGATCTCTACGAAACTTCTGTTGGGTCTTAAATTACCTTTAGTGGTCTTCTCATTGCCACTCTCTTCTTGCCCGGTCACCTTTGGGCTGGGTCTTAGAGGTGCATGTGCCACTCTTGGCGGGGGCCTCGGATAGAACTTGACTGCACCTCTGAGAACAGGAAGAAGAGAAAAATGAGCCTGAGAAGAGGGTCACAAAAGCCTGCTCCCTCCTTGCTGTGCAGCAAGAAAGCACAGGGCATGGTAGAAGGGGGCAACCACCATGTCTGAATTCGGAAAGTCTTTGTGTCCAGGAAACACAGCTCCCTCCCATAAGTAGCAGAGCACAGTATTCACCCACGTGCTCGAACGCCTTCTCCCAGGCTCTCACCTCTCAGGAGACTTGCTCTTCGGGGCAGGAGCAAGTTCTTCCGCCTGGGATGTGGCCCCACTTACACTCTGGGAGGAATTGCTCTCTTGGGGAAAGAGGCCCTCCCCAGGAACACTCCCTGAATGCAGGATAGGAAAAATGTGATCAGAAGAGCAGCCCACGGTGAGTGTGAACACAAGCCCCATTTTCATCTGCTCCAGGCTCCTAAAACACTGTGCCAGCAATCTGCGTTTCCCCACAGACATGCTTCCAAAGACGTTGTTAGTCTCCCTTTCACGTTGCCTGTAGTGACTCTGCCTCCTTTCCTCTTAATTTCTCCATGGCACTACTGCTAGAGTGCTATTATGTACCACAAGTATTTCCTGGGGAATGGACCTTTTCTGGAGCTCACATTCCCTGATGGCTCTAATTCCCACTCCCAGGCCTGCCCAGACCTCTCCCACATGCACCAGGGTCTTCGTACCAGGTCTCACCCTCCCTGCTCTTCACATACACACTAGAAATCGCTGCTGAAAGCCTTACCATCGATGGTGACATCCGGGACAGTTGGGAACATGTTAGGCTTCGTGCCTTCCATATTTCCACACGCTCCCTCTAGGTGAGGACTGAATGAAGAAGGCAAAAGGGACCTTCCTCCTCTGCAACCGTCTCTCACCTACACTTCACCAAACGGCCTGGCCCTGCTAGCCCACTGGCTCCCTTTGCCTTCCCCAACTCTCGGGAAAGCAGCTCCAGAGGATGGAAAATCAGCTCAGAGAGCAGCAGCCAGCGACCGGGATCCCACAGGCCTCGCAGTGAAGTGTGCGCCGGGGCCAGGGGCATCGTGATATCAGGGGCCTTGTGGCTGTGACGCAGGAGGGCCCCACTGTGACCCCACACCTTGTCACACACAGAGGGCTGCAGGGTCCTGACCACCCTCAGCGGCACCCACCCACATCACGGCCTGCAGCGGACAGGGAGGTGGCACCGCTCTTGTAGGGAGCTGCCCTCCTCCTCCTCTGCCTGTGCCTGGGTCAGGGAATGGAGAAGGAGGGCTGCGCTGTCAGCCACGCTCAGGCACCGCTGCCAGGGGAGGGCTGGCGCTGGTTGAACTTCCTTAGGCCAGGAGCCAGCAAATGGCACTGGCTGCCCAAGGAGCACAGCCATTTCCTCTCTCTGCCCCTGGAGAAGGCTTACTCCCTTCACCACAGCAACGGTCAAAGACCTTGAAGCAAGTCTTACTGTGAACACCTCCAGCCAGAGGAAAAGCCTCTGAAACATCTCAAACAGGACTTGGACTGTTGCTTCCAATCCCTCCGCACAAGCCTTCCCCTGTATGAGGAGCAATGAGAAGGCTTGGGGTGACAGCTCTTTTTTGGGTTGGCCTTCAGTTATTAGTTTTTGTCTTAAGTGGTCAGAAAAACATATGGAGGAGTCCAAGGAAAGCTTGGCCACAGGCTGAGATGGTTATGGGAGACAGAACACCAACTTCCGCTGCCAGGTGCTCGTTTAGTGCAAGCAGGACACGACACTCACTTGCAGCCTCCAAGACACCTGTCCCCTGGAGGGCTTCAGGACCCACTCCCATCCCACAATATGGTAACACAGCACAAGAGACCCAAATGACACATGGAAATAACCTGCATGTGGCACATCATCTGATGATGTACAGCTCTCTCTGGGTACCTCTCCATCACATAGGGGTCTCTAGCGCCAAGTCTCTAACCCGTGCTGCAGTAAGCAGTTTCTCCCTTGCACACCTCTGCAATTGTTGCAACTCTGGCAGGGAGAAGGAGGGGGAAGTACGAAGAGAAAAGATCTCGTTCTCAGAAGTGTTCAGTTATGTGAACACAAGCTCAAGTTTTGCCGACTGTAACTGCAATGACAAGAGCCTGGAGGAGTCCACCTTCCCAGCCGGTGCTTAGCCTTCCCTTTGAACCCTGGTGCCTTAGAAGATGGCACTGTTGGTTGGTACTTAAAAGAATGGTCCCCCTGACAGCAGTCATGTAAGGTGTTTGAAATTAGAGAAAAAGAACTGTTTATTGCAGTCACCTCCCTCTTAGGCAGAAGAAGCAGCTTCCATGCTCAGTGCAGCAATCATGGTCATGAGGTGGGTCAACACTTCCCAGAGATCCAGATAGTGTTGAAGCTGGACAGGGCGTTTCTGCCTGCAGCAGGGAAGTGACTTCAGCACTGCGAAAGCCAGCTGCTATTCCCACACAGAAGCCCTAAATAAGGCTCCCCACCTTGGCTGAAAATCTGATTTCCTTCCTACACTGGCAGCCACTCTTTGCAAAATCTGTGTAAGCATAAGCAGATCCCCCACACTATGCATGAATAGCTGGCACACAAGCTATGTGCTCATTCCACATGCTGGGAAGGAAGCACGAGATGACCTTGGTGTCTCTGGGTGCTCTTTTGGTCCCTCTGTCGCTGCTGGAACATCCCAGAGGGGCACTTATCGCCACGGGAACATGGATGCTTCCCAGGGCTCCGTCCCACTCTGCCCCCGGGGCTGGCCAGGCAGCAGCAAGGCCACGTGTAGAGCAGGGCCACACAGCACCAGGGGCCACCAGCGCAGTGCTGGTGACTCCCAGGGCCTTGGAGGTTCCCCTAAGGCGTCCGGCACCCAAGCTCTGGCCAATGCCGCTCTTGTCTGCAGCTGCTGCTGTCGGGAGCCACAAGTGCCTGAGCAGCCGTGCGGGGCCAGGGGCAGCTGAGACAGGTGAGGGAGGGCAGCCCTCGCGTCACACGCACACAGCAGCGCTGCTCACTCGTCCTGCGCAGCCCAGCCCACTCTGCTGTCTGGACACACACACAAGGGCTCACACTTGCTGCTGGCTGCAGAGCAAGTCCACAGCATGTGCCTCCCATCACTGGGAACACCCAAAGAAGACCCCTGCTCTCAGGTTTCTCATCACGCAAACATGTATCTGAGCGTGGTGACTGCCTCCCTCATCTTTTGCCCCACCAGCTTCTCAGAAAGAATGAACAGATGGAGATTCGCCAGGCATGAGAAGGTCACATCAGGTAAGAAAAAAAAAAAAAGACTCCTACATATATTTTATGAGATGGGAATTGTATTAAAGCAGCTAATTCTGTGCTTGATCTTTAAGGAGGACCGGAGCAGATGGATTGTTATGATGAAGCACATCTCCAGAGCTGCTCTTGCATCTGCGGGGGCAGGAGCCTGCCCAGCCACGAGGGCACAGGGCAACTTTTGGGGCCCCAAGAGAGGGCCTTCAGCTGGCACAGGTGGCCATGGCCTCCACACTGCAGAGTCCCCATGGCCTGAAGGGCCACAAGCAGAGCCCAGTTCTGTTGGGGATGGCACAAGAGGGGCACTCGGCGCTCCCCCATCTCCCTCCCCGCTGCCACCCCACCCCATTGCCAAGGAGCTCCCAGTCACAGAGGAGCTGCTGCAGTCACAATGGAGGGGCTGCTGTGCTGTCACCCTGGCTCGTGGCGCCTGCCAGTCTGCGCCTCCTGGCCACGGCGGCAGCATGGCGCACGTGCGGAGGCCAGGCCGTGCTGCGGGCAGCGGAGCCGGGGATGCATCCCAGGCGCTCCCCGAGCCCGCCAGGAACGGGCCGCGCACGCTTGCGCGGCGCCCGGCACCTCCCCTGCTGCGTGCGCCCGACTACCAGAGCCTGGAGCAGGGCGGGCGGCGCAGGAGGAAGCTGGGGGCTCCCCAGGACAGGTGAGCGCTGCTCGTGCTGCGCACCCAGCACAGGGCGCTGCCCTCGCGCAGCCTCCCGGCCCCCAGAGCCCCAGACGCCGCGGGCTGAGCCGCCACTTCAGCCTCTGTGGAGGGGCAGCTGCAGCCAGGAGCTGCCTGGGCCGCCCCTTGGCCACCAGCTGCCCTTGAGCAGTGTCCCGGGCCCTGCCAAGGGAGCTGCCCGTGCCCACGTGTGCCTGCCCCGCGCTGACCCTCTCCGCGGAGGGCAAAAAGCCCCCGGCAGCTCTCGCACAGCCCTGCTCCAGGGCCAGCCGCACACTGCGTCGGGGAGCACTTGCCCGCCCAGCTGGGGCGAGCTCAGCAGGCAGCCGGGAGGCCAATGCCAGCCCAGGCTGCTGCTGCCGCCCAGGGCCTGGCTGCCTCTGGGGCCCTGCCAGGTGCCCGGGGCAGCTCTCAGCAAGGACGCTGCTGCCCAGCTGCGCAACGTCGGGACTCTCTCTGCTCTCTTGCAGCGCGGACACCTTCTCCCGCATCTTCCATCGGGAGAGAGAGCCGCGAAACGTCCTGGAGGCAGAGACACGCACTCCCCAGCCACCAGAAAGGCTCCCCGAGCTGCGCAACAGCCCCCATCCCCGCCACATCCGCAGGATCCCGGCCATTGGGCAGGGCGGTGCGCAGTGCGTTTTCCTAGTGGAAACAGAGGGCACCAAGGAAGAGCAGGTAGGAAGCGCTGCCTCGCGGGGCTGGGAGCAAGCCGGGGCCATGGGGAACAAGAGCCCTGGGCAGGCCACAAAGAGCAAGGAGAAGCAGTGGGCGCTCCGTGGCCACCCATCCAGGCCAGGGGCCACTGCCTGCTGCACCCCCAAAGCTGCCTGCCCCGCGGAAGCCACACGAGCTCCTTCCGACCCTTCTCTTCCTCGGCAGGCTCGCTGGTGGCAGTGGGCGCGCACCTCCAGCCCCAGGGAGCGCTTCAGGAGGCCGGCGGGTAAGTTGTGTCCACCACAAAGAGCCCGCGCAGAACCGCCCTCCCCTTGGGGCTGCTGGGGGAGCCGGGTCCCTCGGCCCGAGCCCCTGTGGCGGGGGCTTCCCCGCTGCCCTGGAGAGGCACCAACCCTCCCTCCATCGCAAGGGCTCCAGGCGCTCGGCACCTCCGCTCAGGCAGCCGCGGCGCTGCTGTCTCTGGCTTGTCAGGGCTGCAGCAGGGCAGCCCTTCCTCACACACTGCTGGTCCCTCGGCCAGCCTTCCTGTGGCCCCTGCACGCGTCCCCCTTGCAGCCGCCTTGCTCTGAGCCTCAGCAGCTCTCAGCCTCCTCTGGGGGCCGGGGCTCCACGGTGCCTCCTCCTTGCCCTACGGGGCCCCTCGCAGCTTGACCAGCAAGAGCGAAGCAGCCTGAGATGAGCCTGCTCAACAGGCCCCGCAGCGTTTCTCACCGCTTGCCTTCCTCTCTTTTCCCAGGGCCACAGGAAGCCTCCGTGGAGGCCATCAGGTTTCCCAGCCTCTCCTGAGCTGCACGTGTCGTGCAGTCCCTGCCCAGGGGAAGGCAGGAGGCACGGGGACCTGCCCAGGAACACCAGCTTGGAGGGAAGCAGCTGGAGCAGCCCCCGAGTTACTGACTGCCCGTGCACGGCCCAGTCGAGCGGCCGGGGGCCTGCAGAGCCCTGCGAGGGCCAGCACCTCCTTTACCCTTGCAAGCCAAGGCTCTGTTCACGCTGGAGGCTGCAAGGAAGGGCCAGTTCATCAGGGCTCACAGCACTTACCTACTCTTTGTGCTGTTGTTATTGTTGATATTAGTGTTGCTGTTGCTTTTACTGTTGATATTGTTGATATTACTGTCTTTCTTTATTGTTGTTTTCATTGTTGCTGTTGCTGTTCAAGTACATATTCTTGTGCCATTCTTTGGGTGTTGTGTTGTTTCCCAGGGAGCTCAGGCACAAAAGCATCCCCGCTGCAGCTATGTCTGTGCAGAGCCATCTTCCCAGGCTCCAGGTGCAGGGGAGCACCAGCAAAAAGCTCCCTCTAGGATTTCCCTTGGAACATGGCTCAGGGGATGCCCAAAGAGGAAGGTGCCACAGCCCTAGTGCGGGGTAGCCCTGACGCTCTCAGAGGCCTGAGACAACAAGTCCCCACAGTGCCCAAGCCACGGGCAAAGGGCAGCTCTTGGGT
The DNA here is from genome assembly GCF_059628265.1 of Tinamus guttatus. Classification (NCBI taxonomy): domain Eukaryota; kingdom Metazoa; phylum Chordata; class Aves; order Tinamiformes; family Tinamidae; genus Tinamus; species Tinamus guttatus. Next base: position 31,710 of record NW_028289665.1, on the reverse strand, counting down.
GTCAGGGACACGGGGCCTTGAGATGCAGAGCTGAGTGCCCCAGCCCCTGGGTGAGCACAGGGCCCATCAGGGCTGGGACACGCTCAGGGACGGCAGGAAGGGGGTGCGTGCAGTCTCCCCACAGGAACTGCTGCAGAAATTGCCTCCTGTCAGGAACAACCCCGTGCTGGGGACCATCGTGGAGGCTGCTCTGTCTCTCTGCAGCCCCACGGACAGGGACCACGTCACCAAGGCAGGTCCTCCCGCTCCGTGGGGACTCTGGGCTTTCCTGTGCAGGGCCCATTTGCTCTGCTGGAATTGTGTGACACCCAAGTCCTCGGGCTGCCAACAGCCTTTCCCAGCCTTTCCCTATCCTGAGCCACCCGCCATTCCCTCTGCCAGGAGCTCGAGGAAGAGCTCAGCGCTGCGTGTGAGCACTGGCCCAGAGGAGCTGGGCTGGCCAAGGGGCCGTCCCTGTGCGGAGGGCCCAGAGCGCAGCAGTGCAAGCTGCAAGCTCCCTGCCATGGGGAGAAGGCAGGAGCTGCCCAGAGCAGGGCCCGGCACTGGCCACAGCTGGGAGAGCAGGTGCCACGGCTGCTCTCTGCAATGCACCACTTTGCAGAGGCACCTTTGGCACCAGGGTGCAGCGGGGCCCTGCGTGCAGCAGCCAGGGAGGTGTCCCCATGCTGGGGAAGGTGTCCTGCCCTCAGCACCACAGGGAAGAGCTTGGCCCCATCCTCTTTACATTCTCCCTCAGCTATTTGGGCCTGTCGATAAAACCTCCTATCAATCTCTTCTCCACCCAAAACAGGCCTGTTTAGTCTTTCCTCATAAGAGGGATAATGTGTCCTTCAATCACAAATGCTCACCATTGGGATGGAACTTGTCGGCTGTATGCTGCTGGCTCCGGAGAGCCCAGGAGAGGTGAAACGGCCTCTCCTAGAGCAGAACGAGGGCCTCGGGTGCCTCCTAGGACAGAAGGAGAGAAGCCGAGTGCAGTGTCTTTGGGCTGGAGAGCATTCCCCAGGGCAGCAGGACCTCAGCTCTACTGCACACCGAGGCGCTCCCAGCTGAATGCAAGAGAGGACAAGCTGATCCTCAGGAGAGCACACACTGCTCTCTGCATGGGAAGGGAGCTCCCAAGGCCCTGCCTGAAAAGCAACAACGTCACCAGGGTTTCCTTTGTAGCCACGTGGATCCATCGCACAGAGGAGCAGTAGAAGGACTCGCTGGGGTCGGGAGATGGGAGGGAGCGGGTGCTGCAGGGCAAAACGGCACAAGCAAGGCAGGAGACCAGGAGGCTGCGGGTAGATGAGCTCTAAGGCAGCACTGCCAGCCCAGCGGCGCGTGGCACACAGGGAGGAACTGTGTGCGCGGAGCAGCCTGCGCCACTGCGGGCAACGCTGCAGCGACCACCCCTCGGGAACCAGCTGGCCCCGTTCTTGCTGGACTCGTTCAGCCCTCTCTTCAGCTTCCCACAACAAAGCTGCCGTGGTTCTTCGGCCTCTGTGCATGTCTCTTGCTTATGGATTCAGGCCCAGAGGGCAGCCTGACATCCTCCAAAAGCCACATTGTCCTGATGAGGGGCAGGATGTTCTCTCCTTCCAGCAGCCTGGAACACAGGAATAAGGAGCCAGGGAAAGGAGACAGAGGAGAGGATGGGGGCAGCTTTGGCCCAAAGCGCGCTCTCTTGAGATACCCCAGGGCAAGAAAAGGACCCTACACTCTGCAAAGCTCCAGCCCCAGCTGCGCTTCATCTGTGAGTGCATTTTGTGCACACTGAGGCCTTGTGCTAGTTTGCCCATGAGCCAGGCCACAAAATGTGCTGTGGGAAAGAGGACGGGCTCTGCCCCCATCCCCTGCAGCCCCTGCCCTGGCCTGCTGGCTCCAGGCTCCCTGCTGTTGGAGCCCTGGGCTCCAACCTGGGGTTCTATTTCCTTCCCGGTTAAGAGCTTCCCATCTACAAAGCCATTGTGTGGCACCAGCCCACACAGCATAGGAGCCTACACAGACAACCTTGCTCCATTTTGTGTAGCTAAAACTACTGCTCTTAACTCTCCTACTTGGGCACTGCCTTCACTTTCTTCTATTACTTCTTCACCAGTGGTAATATTTAATGCAACAGCCTTTTATAGCCATTTACAATTTAAACTTTTTGCCGAAGCATCTCTAAACCACGTGTTTTCTGTCGGTCTTCCATTGATGACAGATGGTACATTCAGAATTGATGAAGGTTTAAGAGCTTGTCCCAATGCTAATGGATCTGTTTTTACAGGCATCTGTGATTTGGGAACCTTAGTATGGCCTTCAGTTAGCGGCATATTTTCTGCAACTCCTGTTAGGTAGGCATACCATTTTGTGGTAGTGGGGTGTTGTGCAATTCCTTCTGGGGGAGCAGTCCCCTTTAGGATTGCTTCTAGTAAATGAAACGGTCCTCTAGTTTGCACAGGTTGTCTTTGATGTGTTTTCTCAATCTGTTTAACTGCTCAGACTTTTTCTCCCATTCAGAAGGTTGTAGTTCCCTTTCTTTAAACGCAGTCAAGCTAAACAATAAATATCTTTTTGTTCCATCAGGGCTAGCCTCTAAGTAAGTTACAGTAAGTAACAGTAAGTTACTGTAGCTCAGTAACAGTAAGTTATTTACTGTAACTTACAGCAAGTAGCATGTTCAGGGAAACCCCATTCAGCTGTAAGAGGGTTGTGGGGGTGTTCTGGTTCCAGTGACTGAAATGTTTCTAGTTCTCCACTGGGAGTTTTGACTGTCTCTTTGTGTTCTAATTCCCGTTTCCAAGGTTTGTCTTTCCTTAAGAGCGAATATAATGGACGGGCAATGATAGAAAATCCAGGTAGGTGCCTTCTCCACTATCCTAAAGTTCCCATCTATTGTTGCAATTCTTTCCCTGATCAGGGCATTTGCAGCTCTTCAATTTTTCTTAAGGTATCTGCAGGAATCCCTGCACTGCCAGCTATCCACCAAGTCCCTAGGAATTTTACCTCTTTGCTTGGTCCCTGGCATTCCTCAGGTGGTACCTCAATGTCAGCTTCAAGTAGGATTTGCCATACTGCTGTGGCTGCTTTCCCAATCTTTTTGGGAAAATCACCCCCAATTAGGATGCCATCTATGTACTGGCATATGCATTGGCATATGTATATGTATTATAAAATATAAATGGTCACATACTACTCTACCAGAAGCAATAACTGAAGGAAATGCTATTGCAGACAAATTGATGATGGCAGCAGTGCTGCTGCTCAGTTTTGAGCAAACCCAATTATCTCACCACTTCTTTTATCAAAATGCCTCTTCCTTACGTAAACAATTTGCTCTGTCCAGAGAACAAGCCACAGAAATTGTCTGTGCATGCCCTGATTGTCAATGTATTACACCAGTATCATCATACACAGGAGTGAACCCTCAATGTTTACGAGCTAATGAACTGTGGCAGAGTGATGTCACACATATATCAACATTTGGCCGTCTGGGTTATGTGCATGTTAGTGTGGATACCTTCCCAGGGTTTCTGGTAGCCACTGCACATATTGCAGAAAAGGCACGCGATGTGAAACGCCTCTGGTTAAGAGGTTTTGCCACTATGGACATTCCGAAAGGAATTCAAGTTGATGCTGGTCCTGCTAATGTTTCACAAACAGTTTCTGTCTTCCTACAAGACTGTGGTATACAGCACGTTACAGGTATACCGCATTCCCCCACTGGACAAGCCATTACTGAACGTGTCCATGGGACTCTCAAGGCTATGTTAAATAAACAAAAAAAGAGGAAATCCTATGGACAGTGTTACCCCACAGGAACAGTTAGACAAAGCATTATATGTGCTTAATGTTTTGAATCCTTCTGATCATCTGTTATTTACACCAGCAGCTGACCGACAATTCGAGATGGTGTCTGCAGTTGTGCCCCCATCAAAGGGATGGTATAAAGAATTGGGAGAACCACCAGGGAGAGGCTCCATAGAACTAATAACATGGGGAAGGGGATATGTGTGTGTTCTCCTTCCCACAGGTGCTCACTGGTTACCAGCAAAAGATGCAAAGCCTCAACTGGCGACAGAGCAGTCACAGCCATGGAAGAATTCCAGCCAAGTCCAGGAGTCAAAAACCATTGAGCTGTCGGAGTGAATCATGAATCATTTGTAAACATTTGGTGCAGCAGGGAATAGATGTAGTGATGTTTGCAATTCTATGCTTTTATGTATATTGATCTTAACCTATATAATTAAGAGTTTATGTTTCTATGTACTTTGATCTTCACCTATATCCTCTCTATATATAACCTATATATGTTCACTTTATTCATCAATGTCCTGGATGAAGGCACAGAGTGCTCCCTCAGCAAGTTTGCTGATGATATGAAACTGGGAAAAGTAGCTGATACCCCAGAGGGCTGCGCTGCCATCCAGAGGGACCTGGACAACCAGGCGGTGAAAAGCCTCATGCAATTCAACAAGGCCAAGTGCAAGGTTCTGCACCTGAGGAGGAATAACCCCAGACAGCAGTACAGGGTGGGGACTGACCTTCTGGAGAACAGCCCTGAGGAGAAAGACCTGGGTGTCATGGTGGATGACAAGGTGACCATGAGGCAGCAGGGTGCCCTCGTGGCCAAGAAGGCCAATGGGATCCTGGGCTGCATCAAGAAGAGCGTCTCCAGCAGGTTGAGGGAGGTGATCCTGCCCCTCTACTCAGCCCTGGTGAGGCCGCATCTGGAGTATTGTGTCCAGTTCTGGGTTACACAGTCTAAGAAGAATGTGGAACTGCTGGAGAGAGTCCAGCGCAGGGCTACAAGGATGATGATCAGGGGCCTGGAACATCTGCCCTATGAGGAGAGGCTGAGGGAGCTGGGCCTGTTCAGCCTGGAGAGGAGAAGGCTGAGAGGGGATCTGATCAGTGTCTGTCAGTACCTCAAGGGAGGGAGTGAGGAGGATGGTGCTGGTCTCTTTTCAGTGGTGGCCACCGACAGAACTAGAGGAAACAGCCAGAAACTAAAGCATTAAAACTTCCACAGGAACTTAAGGAAAAAATTCTTAACAGGGAGGGTGACGGAGCACTGGAACAGGCTGCCCAGAGAGGTTGTGGAGTCTCCTTCTCTGGAGATCTTCAAAACCCACTTGGATGCAGTCCTGTGCCACATGCTCTAAGTGACCCTGCGTGTGCAGGGGGGTTGGACTAGATGATCTCTAGAGGTCCCTTCCAACCTTCAGCATTCTGTGATTCTATGATTCTATGTAAGGGGAAAGCTGGAGGGCAGGAGAGGCTTCGCTGACTGCTGCAAGGAGTAGCAAGTGGTCAGGTTATTGGCTGCAGCCTGCTGCAGAGAGTGCGTACCCATCTCCTCTAAGAGGGGGACCCCAATCCCTTCACAACCTGCGTTTGCTGCTGCTTGGTTTGCCAAAGAAAAGACACGACGCACGGTGAAGAGACACGAACGTTTCTTTAATGAGGCCTGTGCACAGAGCAGCCTGGCATCAGGACGTGGCCGAGCGCCAGCAGCAAAGACTGACACCTTGCAGAGGGCAGTGCCGCCTCTCCCACGCTCTCCTCAGGCGGTTGCACAGGCCTTCCTGGGCGCCCGTGGATGCAGCCCCCTTCCCTGCAGCTCTCAGGATCAGCATGGTTTGGGTAGCCAGGGAAGAGATGGATGGGCTGCTGTCCTCCTGCAGGCCTTTCAGTGCTGAGGGGGGAAGCACGAGCTCAGATGAAGCCCCCGTATCCCCACGGGCCCCAGGCCTCTCCTCCTAACACCACCAGTCCCACCCAGCTCTTGCCACAGCCAGGATGGAGCCAGGGGCTCTAATGGATTAGCTGGCAGCTGCTGCCCAGGAATGTGCCCAGGGTGCCTGAAATCTCTCTCCACTCTCCCCACACCACCCCTGCTCCGCTCCTCTCGGGCAGCAGAGCCCTCCTCACCTACGCAGGGATGGGAGCTCCTTGGACAGGGTCTCTCTTTGTCCCCCCAGCCCCGTGTGACACCCCGCTTGCCCTCACTCACTCTCACAGATGACCTCCACCGTCTCCTTGCTCTGCTCCCTGGTGTGCTGCCCAGCATGCCCTAGGCACACACACAGCGCCCCATAAATCCTGCTCCTCAAAGCTGTTACCCCCAGTCCTGCCCGCCTGGCCAGGCACCCACCTCCCCTCGGGCAGGGCTCACCCCAGTTCCCTTTCCCCAGTGTAACCCCCAGGGCTCCTGCTGCGAGGGACTCCCACCAGCCCCACCGCTGCGGGCAGAGATGGCTGAGGGTGGCACGGAGCCTCCAGGCGCCCAGGCGCTGCCTCAGGCACGCGGGGCTGCAGCAGTCACAGGGCTGCTTTTGCTGCCAGCGGAGCAGCCGGGGCTGAGGCCGAGCTGTCCCAGGACAGCGATGGAGCCCAGGGCTCGGGGCTCACCCAGGAACCGCACGGCCGCCTCGCGCAGGGACTCCTGGCTGCTCTCCAGGTAGGACAGGCTCTGGCGCAGGTATTCGTCCGCCCTCCTCCTGCCCCTGCTCCCGGCCAGCTGGGGAGAGCACAGGGCTCAGCGCACACCGTCCTCTCGCCGTCCTTCCCCAGGAGCAGCCGCCTCCCCCTGCCACCACACTCAGGACCCCCCGCAGAGGCCGGGCAGCGCCGAGCCGGCGTTGGAGGCAGCGGAGGGCCCTGCTGCCCCGGCGCGCTGAGGGGCCCTCCTGCTGCAAGGCCCCGCGGGGCCAGGGGCAGCTGCAGCACCCAGGGCTCAGCAAAGGCAGAAGAGCCTGCAGAAGAGCCCGCGAGTGCCGCTCCTGCACCCGGAGCCGCCAGCCACACACACGGGGCATGGAGGAGGAAAGAGCTGCTCCAGGCTGGGGCTGCGGCCTGGGGACTGTCCTTACCAGGCACTTGCTGATCAGCCAAGTCTGCTGGCTCTGAGCCAAGCGCCTCAGCTCCTTCCACTTGAGGAGCTTGGCGGCACCAAGGAGGGCTTCCTGAGCAGCCTGCACATGGGAAAAATGGAGAGATGCCACCGCAGCCCATGGGACAAGAGCCTGTGCCCTCCCACCCCCCTCCTCTTGACAAGACTCAGGGCATTTGCTGGCCCTTCATGGCAAGGGGCAGCAGCAGGGCACTGAATCTGCTTTGGGGTCCTTGGCCCCCCTCGCTGGGCAGAAACATGGAGCAAGCACCACCTGAGCCAGCCTGTCCTGAACAGGCAGCACAGCAGAGACTCCCGAGAGCTGCTGAGCTGCAGCCCAGGCCAGCAGGAGGCTGAAGGGCTGCAGCCCCAGAGACATCCAGGCCGGACTCAGCCAGGACCACCTCCCACAGCTATTCCCAACGTGGCTACTCGGCTCCCCAGTGTGCCCCATTGCTCAGCCGTACCTCCACCACGCTGGGGCTCTCATCCTGCAGGTGGAAGAGCAGTGGCAGCGTGCTCGTGTGCACATGCTGCTTCATCTGCTCCTTTGCGGTGCCCGCTGCCGTCTCCATGAGCTTGCTGAAGAGCTGCATGGAGAGCTTTCGTGTGTGCTCGCGCTCCTGGTGGCAAGGAAGAGAGAGCTCCTCAGCACTGGCACCGCACGTGGCAGCTTCCTGCACAGGCTGTATTGGTGCAATGCAGCCCTGCAGCCAGGACAGCACGGCAGCACAGGGCAGTATCCCAATAGCCCTTGGCAGAAAGGCTCCTGGCAGCCTCCCACGCACACCAGCCAGCCCCACGGCTCTGCCCCCCGCCTTACATCCTCAAAGAGTGGCAGGAGCTTCTCAGCCAGCTCTGGAGCCATGTCCGTGAGCGTTGGTCTCTCCAGGACACGGACCACACGGCTGAGCACGAGAAGGGCCTGGCTGCTCATGTTCCTGTCCTCGTCCTGCAAGTGTCTCATGAGCAGAGGCATCAGGACGTGCATTTTTCTGACCTGTATGTGGGAAATACAAGTTCAATTTAAAAAAAAAAAAAAAAAAAAAAAAAAACAGAAATAAAAGGCTACCCTGGCACCTTATTAGACAGCAGCTTCCCTCAGTCTCACACGCTTTCAGACATGGCTCGCTAGGTGCTGGGCTGAGATCTGCAGCCCCCTCAGCTCCCGAGGCCCAGCAAAGTCCAAGCCAGCCTGTTCCCTGGCACCCAGCACCCAGCTCACACAGCTTCCCCCAGTGATGCCCTGCTCACCATCTCCTGTCTGCTGCACAGCACGAGGAGGCTTCTGAGTCCCAGCTTATGCATTACCCTGCTGTGACTCTTCAGGGACACCACAGAGATTCCCAGGAAGACATCTTCATCTGCCTGAAGGTCACTGCAGGCCATAAGCTGCAATGCACAGCACAGAGAAGGTGGCAATGGCCACAGCACTGCCTGTGTTGGACACCACTGGATCCCACCAGTAGCTCAGGGCAAGGGCAGCGGACTCAGAGGAACGCAGGCCCAAAGGCAGCAGTGACTGCAGGGAGCCCCCAGGACCCCCCTCCTTGCCTGGGGCCTCAGGGCACAGCGCAGGGCACAAGAAGGAGCCCGCTGCAGAGGGGTGAAGGCCAAGGGAACTCATGGCAGATCACCCACTACCCCACTTGTGCTCATTGCCCTCCATCCCACAGCTGGGGGTCGCAGACAGCACTGGAGCTAGAAGCACCCCAGAAGGGCAGTGCCCACACAAGGCTCACCTCCACCAGGAAAGCCATGGCAGGGATCTCCGTGCAGGGCTCCTCGCCCAAGAGCAGCACTGCCAGCTGTTGGAACAGCAGCAGGCGCAGCGCTCTTGGGCTCTTCCTCATCTCTCTGGCGGAGGGAAGAAGGCTCTGTGAGGCCTGAGCAGCCCAGGCAAAGCTCTCCTGAGCCTGCACCCTCACTGCCTCCCATCACATCCCTCGGGCCACCACGCACAGAACAAAGCCACCTTTGCATGGAGAACTGGGCACCCTCGTGGGCTCTGAGAGTCACCCTGTGCGCAGGGGTGAAATGCTGCGGCAGAGCGGGGAGACAGGGGCTCTCACCTGGCCAGCAAACCCACTCCCTGGTGATGGGTCTCAGCGTGCAGGAGCATATCCCAGCCGCCCTTCCTTGCCATGGCCAGCATCACGTTCTCGTAGCCAGCCCGGCACAGCAGTGCTTTCACGGTCTGCACTGCAAGCCTGTGTGCAGAGAAAACACCCGCTCACACTCGCAGCCCCGGCCCTGCCTGCAGCCCTGCCTGCCAGGGACGGCGGGGACATGATGGAGCACCTCACGGGGCTGCTGCACGTGGACTCCTCCCTTCGGCATTTCCCCCACAATGCGTCCGACTCGTTCTGCTCCAGCGCTGCCATGAAAGAGCTCTGGAAGAGCAGCGCCAGCAGGAGCTGGGGGAAGAACGCCCCTAGCACGTGCAGGCAGTGGGGCTGGTGGAGGATCTCCTGGAGCGCATGCGTTGCCTGCAGAAAAAGCCCAGAGACAGCCCTTGCTGCGGACATGTCCCTCCTGTGCTGCTGGAGCTCGGGGGTGAAACTCCTGGCCAGAGCAGAGCCACAGCAGCTCCTGGGGCTCGGGTGCCACAAAGCCACCATGAGCCTTCCTGGGCAGTGAGGACATCCCCCTGGAGGGCCACACGTAGCCTGGAAGCTACCCTGGTTCCCCTGACTCGGCCCTGATGACGTTTCTGCTGCCTGGAGCCCTGACATGGCCCTGGCCCCTAGTCCTGTCCCCAGAGCAGGTTGAGCGCGTGCCACATGAAGCAGGGCGATGCAGAGGCGCAGGGAGACAGCCAGCCGCTCAGGCCAGCTCCGTGCGTCTGGGTGTGCAGAGGGCCCAAAGCAGGCCCAGCAGCCCAGCAAGCTGGCGCTGGCCAGGGCCCTGCCAGCCGTAGCCCCCCTCCCACGCTGGGCCTGTGCATCCCGGTGGAGGCCCCAGCTTGGGGCTGCATGGAGAAGGGCAGCGGGAGCCCTGCCTCTCGCCGCAGGGGCAAGGGCAGCCCGAGGGCAGAGTGGGGCTTCCCCCACAAACTCACGGCCAGGGAAGAGGCAGCCGAGGCCGTTTCCTCGGGCAGCCGCCAGTCCTGCAGCGCAATGAGCAGCTCCCGCAGCACCGGCTCCGCGGCGCCCGGCCTGGACAGCAGCACCTTCCACATGGCTCCGGCGGCGCTGCGGGCCCAGAGCGCTTTGTCAGCGGCTGCAGCCCCGTGGCCTGCGAGGCCGCAGCCCTGTCCCTGCCCCTGCCCCGGCCAGCACAGACCTGTCACATGAGGGGCAGCAGCTCAGCAGGCTGGCGACCACCTTGTCCGGGCATGTGCTGCTCAGGAGGAGAAGAGCCCTGTCCAGGCTGAGCCGTGCAGATGCATCTCGCACGGCCAGGATATTTTCCCATATGTTCTTTACCAGCCTTGGCACCTGCAGCCCACATGGCAGAGTGTGAGGCTGCTGCCGCACTGCAGCCATTTGCACAGCTCCCGCGGAGAATGCCTGCCCTTGCCACCACTCTGGACTGGCCACAGAGGCAGTTGGGTGCCTGGTACATGAGCACTCAGGGGAAAAACAAGCCCCCAAAGGGGCTGAAACCCAGCCGTGCCACCCGCAGGCTACTCACATGCTCCAAAAGGCACGCGTCGTCTGTGACGAGCTCATCCAGCATGTGAGCAGCCGCCTGCGGGTCGTAGCTGCTGCAGGCTCTCATGCCCCGGATGGCTACAAGGATGGCCTCTGCCTTCTCGTCTGGATGGAGGTGTTTCCCAAACATCTAGGGCACAAAAGAAGGCAGCCCTGAGGGAGATGTCACAGCCAGGCTCCCAACTGCGTTGCCTGGCTGAGCAGCGCGTGGCCCTGGAGAGCGACACAGGGCAGTGCTGGCACAGCGAGTGCCTCCGAGCCAGGAGCTGGGGCTCTGCTGGCTGGGGTGACGGCGCTGGGATAGGGCTGGGTGCTTGGGGTTAAGGTCCCCACCCGCTGCTCCTGCAGGGAAGCAGAGCTTGTGGGATGCACACAGGAAGCCCCTGGCTAGTCCTGGCCTAAGGAAAGTGCAAGCCCTCTCCTCAGCCCCACCTGGCAGACACCCCTCTCCGCGTCCACGTTGCAGGCTGACCCCACAGCTGGAAGTCCCAGCCAGGGAGGTGCTCCTTACCCTGCTCATTTCCCTGGTGTCCTTGGACCAGGAAAGCCTCAAGGTGCCTGCAGTTTCCCACTCCTCTCGGAGCTCTTGCTGCCAGGCACTCTCCTGCGATGGCTCCCTGCCTGCGCGGGAGGGGAAACACAGGGCACTCCGCATGAAGGCTGCACAGCTGGACATGGCCCATGGAAGGCATCAGGGACAAACCTCCCCTGGCAGGGGAAAAGGCCCTAGCAGGGAAGAGTGCACAGCAGGACGGCCAGGGAGGCACTGGGCCTATTGCAAGGGGTGGGCGAGGGGAATTGCTTGCAACCACACAGGAATTCTTACTCTCTCCCTGCAGGAGGAACTCATAGAGGTGCCACAGGGCCTCTGCGGCCTCGTCGCTGCGCCCCTCATCCTTGCAGGCACCGCAGAGGGTGAGATGTCCCACCAGCTGCCCCAGGACCGGCACGCTCTTCTCCAAGAAGCTGCCACAGCTGGCACCGCCCACTTGGAAGCATTCCCGGACCTGGGAAAGGGAGGCAGTGCTGCCACGAGGCCGGAGGGCAGCGCTCAGGATCAAAGCCCTGGGCCAACGCTCCTTGCAGGCTTGGATCCCGGCTGAGCCGGAGCCTTGGTGGCTTCCCTTGGAGGCAGCCTGGAGCTCCAGGACACGGCTGCATGCTGACAAGGGATAGGCAGTGGCTGCAGCTTGCCTGCACCATAGGCTGCTTACCGACACCAAAGAAGAGCTGGTCAGGAGATCCCCCAGCTTCACAAGGCGTCCCACAGCCCTCTCGTGCACAGCTGCTTGCTGGCACTCAGCATAGGGCAGTAGGAGCTGCAAGGAGAAAAGCTGCTGCTCTGTCCTGTGTCCCAGAAAATGCCTGGCCATGTTTGTGACTTGGAGCACCAGCAGAGAGGGGATCTTGTGTCCAGAGTCCTTTGTGACTGTGGGGCAAATCTCCCAGATGGGCCTGATGTGACAGCAGGAGCCCATGGGGGTTGTACTGAGTGCAGGAGCGGGTTGAAGAAGAGGGGATGTTGGCTGTAGCCAAGGGACACTGGGCTCACACAAGAGAACTGTGGGGATCCCAATTCCCATGCGGGAGCTTGTCCCCTCTCAGCACTGGGCTCTCTGCAGTCGCTGCTGGACAACTCCCCCCTGTCCCACCGCAGGGCCCTGGAGCTGGCAGCTCTGCTCCTGGCAATACCAGACCTGCAGGATGGTCTTCATGTCCACCACGCTGGAGGAAGGGCTGCCGAGCATCAAGGCCTTCAGCAAGCTGTCCATGGCATCCAGCAGCTGCAAGGGGGACAGAGGGTTGAGGCGCTTCTTCCCCATTGCCCCACAGCTGTCAGAGAGGGCTTTGAATTCCTCCTGTGCCAGCGGGGCATGGAGAGTAGTGCTGAGGGCAGGAGAGCCCCCAGGCCAGGGGAGCTGCTGCTGCTGCTGCACAGGGCGCAGCCTGGGGACACTGCCCATGGCCCTGGGGACACTGTCCATGGTCCTGTCCAGGGCAAGGGGGACAGGGCAGGGGCGAGGGAGAGGCAAGCTGGGAGCCTGCCCTGAGCCTCACTTCAGCAGCCAGCACCCACCTGGGAGTAGAGAGCAGCATCCAGATGCTCCCTTGGAGGCAGGGAGAAGACGCTGGAGAAGCAGGCTGCCAGCAGGCTCTCCAGCTCGCTCTCCAGCAGCAGCCCAGCTTTGCTGCAAGCAGAGAGAGGGACCTTTCAGTCCGTGGGGCTGGCAGCAGCCAGCAACACCCTTATGTGCTTGGAAGGTGGATGCACCCAGGGCTTGGGAGGTCCGTGAGCGATAGCGACGTCAGGTGGGGAGGGAGGCCCATAGAGAGTCACCTCTTCTCGCCAGCATGCTGTCCAGGGACAGAGGACACAGCGGGCAGGGGGGCCCAATGATCTCCCCACCTCCTGCCTCACCCCTGGGGAAAGGCCCACACCCGTGGGAGAGCTCCAGGGCCCTCTCTGCTCTCCCGGCTCCAACCCTCTCTGTCCCACTGGATGCCAATGGGAGACTCCCTCAGGACGAGGGAAGGCTCCCTGTCAGGACTGGGGCCCTCTGGGGTATCTGCTGGGGAGGCTGTGGCCAAGCCAGGCTCTGGGGCAGCTACCTCATGGCACTGATGCTGAGCATGACCTGCTGCCGCACGGCCGTGCCCAGGTGGTTCCTGGGCTCCTCTTGCAACAGCACCTGGGGAGCACAAGCGGGAAGGCGCATAGGGAGCTGCCAGGGCCCCACAAGTGGCTGTGCCCACCAGGCAGCACCCCACACCTCCCCGCGCTCACACAAGCCCCTTCTGCTTGCAGAGCTGGGCCGGTGCCCTCCCGAGCAGGCCTCTGGGAGTCCCGCGTGCCCTCACCTCCAGCGCCTCTGCCAGCTGGGATTTGCACTGCCACAGCTCCTGGCGCAGCAGCAGAGCAGGCAGGCTAGGCGAGCAGGACGCTGTGCAGAGGGTGCAGATGCAGGCCAGAAACTGCAGCTTCTCGGCCTCTTCCTGCTGCAGGAGCAGAGGGACAAAGAGAAAGTGTAAGAGGGGCAGGCGCACGGCCAGCAGCACCAGCGCATGGCAGGGGCTGCAGCGACACGTGGGCGCCTGCGAGGGAGCAGCCCCCAGCGCCAGCAGCCACGTGGGGCCGTCGGAGCGCCCCGAGGGAGCCGGCAGGAGAGGCCGGGCAGCCCCGAGCGGGACGGCGACACTCACCTTCCCTCCACGCCGGAGAAAGGCGCGCATGCGCTCCAGGGCTTCCTCTGCCTCCTCTCCGGGCAGATCCGCACCGGGAGCTGACGGGGAAAGAGAGCGGGCAGAGCTGCAGGGCTGCCCGGAGCTGCAGGAGGCAGCGGAGCGCTCTGCCCTGCGCACGCTGCTGCCGGCCGCACCGCGAGAGCTCGTGGCCCCCGGCGCGGCCAGCGCTGCCCCCGCACTCACCCGACGGCGCCTCCTCGGGCGCACGGCTCGAGTGGGGCTCCAGGTCGCACACGCTCCCTGCAACCGCCCCATCCTCCTCCTCCTCAGCAGCCACGGAGCAGTGGCCGGGGAGTCGCTCCGCCATCCTGGTCGCGTGGCCAAACTCCGCGGAGCTGCCCGGGGGCAACGGGGAAATTCCTGGGTGCTCAGGGGGCTTTTCGGCCAGCACCTTCGCTCCCGTCCTCTCCCGTCGCCGTCGTCCCGAACACTGCGGGCCTAGCCCGCCGGGCCAGGATGTCACAGCAGCGCAGTCACAAAGGGCCCCGCTGTCACCTGAGGCCACCTGTGACCCCGCTGGGGAGAGGCAGCGGGTGTCCCCTCGGGGCGCACACCGGTGGGGTGGCTGCAGCAGGATGGAGACCTTCTTGCCCGGGCACATGCTGCTCGGCAGCAGAAAGGTCCGTGCCCGGCCACGCAGACGTGTCTGTGGCAGCGCGGACGTTTCTCCACGCGCTGCACCAGCCTTGGCACCTGCAGCCAGGATGGGCTGCTGAGTGTGGGGCTGCCACCAGGCTGCAGCCGTTTGCACAGCTCCCACCGCCAACGGCAGCCCTTGCCACCCCTCTGGGCTGGCCTCGGAGGCTGCTGGGGGCCTGATATTCTGGGCACCAGCTTGAATGTCAAAGTTTCTGAAGAGACAGGTCAAAAAAAAAAAAAAAAGGGGGTAGGAGTGGATTTTCAATCCTGGCAAAATAATCCAAGAAACTGAAGACCCACCAGCTGACTCTTCCATGCATGAGTTGAGAATGCTTTAGAATCACAGAATGCTTCAGGTTGGAAGGGACCTCTAGAGATCATCTAGTCCAACCCCCCTGCACACACAGGGTCACCTAGAGCATGTGGCACAGGGCTGCGTCCAAGTGGGTTTTGAAGATCTCCAGAGAAGGAGACTCCACAGCCTCTCTGGGCAGCCTGTTCTGAACACAGATAAACAGGCATTTATACTACCTACCTGAGTTCTGCATCCCCAGAAGGACCTGCTGCCTGTGAGTCATAGCCAGGTTAGTTGGTGCCCTTGTGTACTCGAAATACAGCCAGAGATCAAACACGGCATTCAGGTTGAACAGAGATGCAATTGCAAGTTCTAGAATAAAGAAAAAAAGGTTTTATAATGCTAGATGGTATGACCATGAGTAATAACTTATTTTTAATATTAAAAAACAGCTTTAAAATACATAAACAACTGTTCTTGTAAGTGCCAGTCTGAGGACAGAGGTAAGGCTTCTTCAGGGGTTATTTTATACAAGAACCAGTTCAGACCTTTCTACATTAAAATTCATTGATGTGGCTAGAACTCATTTATGGCACTATAATGCCTATTTGTCAAAGTGCAAGGTATTTTCCAGGCAGAACACAAACCTCTACAAGGAAGTTTCACACTCCTTTGCAAGGCTCTTCCACCAAACCTTCTGTCCCTCATCTTCGCATTTGCCTCACTCCTCCTCCTTTCCATCCTCCAAGAGGATTTGATACAGCTCCTTTGGAGCCTACTCCACTGAAAGGAACTTTCATGACCTGGAAATGTCACGCAGCCCCACAACAGGGCCACCAAGAGACTCTTCCCTGTCACTACAGTGACGAAATTCCCACAGCTTTAACAGGGGTAAAATAAAATAAAATTAAGTTCTGCCTTTCTTTTTTTTTTAAAGCTGCCTTTAACACAACTTCCCCAGGAAGAAAACAGGAGCACGAAATATTCCCCCCTCCCAAAACTCACTGATGGGTAGCGACAACTCACCAATAAACCAGAGAGACCAGAAGGGGCTATTGTAGTACGTGCTGAGAAGTTTTCCAGTCCTGGTGAGGAAATACAATAAAACAGGAAAAGTTACCAACGGGCAGTAATGGGGTTCTGGGAAGTACCGAGGCCTGCACAAGGCAGGATGTTTTCCGTAACGCAGTCACATTCGCAGCCAACATACATGTCCACGCAGATCATGCCGGCAGTGCAGATATTCAGGAGCCCCCAGGCCCAGAGCACCTTCCGCTCTCCAGCCTCTCTCCTCATCCTCATGCTCCTCTCAACCTGTAAAAGTGACTTCAGCGAAATAATGGGGCTTTGGGGGGAAAAAAGGGAAAAAAACAGCTAAAGATGAGGGGGAAATGGAATAAAAAGGCTGAAAAATGAGGGGGAAGGAAAGAGAAAAGCTGAAAGAGGGAGAAAATGAAGGGAAAAGCTAAAACAACGAAAAAATATAAAAGAGGAAAAAAACATGAAAAAAGATAAAAGGTAGAGCCAAAAAGAAAACTAAAAGAGAGAGAGAAAGGAAAGAAAAAAAGTTGAAAGGGGACAAAGAATGAAGGAAAAATAAGCTAAAAGAGGGAAAAAATAATGAAAACAGTTAAAAGGGGTAAAAACAAAGGAAAAAATGTAAAAGGGGTAAAATAAGAAAAAAGGATAAAATGCATGAAAACAAACGAAAAAAATTAAAGGGGGACAACGATAGAAGAAAGCTTATAGAGGAGAAAAAAAGATAAAAATGCAAAAAAAAGGAGAAAAAAGGCGAAAAACAAACGAGGGGATGGGATGGGATGGCATTGGGCGGGATAAGGTGGGATAGGATGGGACGGAACGGGATGGGCTGGGACAGGACAGGACAGGACAGGATGGGATGGGACAGGACAGGATGGGACAGGACAGGATGGGATGGGACAGGACAGGACAGGACAGGGTCCCCTTGCAGCCGCCGCCCTCACGCAGCTGGTGCCAGGGGCACTTCCAGCTTTTAACTCTTTCCTTCACAGAATCACAGAATCCTTAAGGTTGGACGGGACCTCCAGGGATCACCTAGTCCAACCCCTGCACACGCAGGGTCACCCAGAGCACGTGGCACAGGGCTGCGTCCAGGCGGCCCTTGGAGATCTCCAGAGACGGAGACTCCACGGCCTCTCCGGGCAGCCTGTTCCCGTGCTCCGTCACCCTCACTGCTAATACGTTTTTCCTTAAGTTCCTGCGGAACTTTCGCTGTTTCAGTTTGCGGCCGTTTCCTCTCGCTCTGTCGGTGCCACCGCTGGGCAGAGGCCGCCCCCTCCCCCCGCCGCCCCCCCCCCGCGCCCCAGGAGCGGCGCCGCCACGTGGGGGGGGGGTGCGCGCATGCGCAGTGCGCTCTGCCGCGCTCGCTGCTGCCCCCGCGTGTCGGGGCGGAGGCGCTGCAGGAGCGGGGCGCGTGCGCAGTGCGGTCGGCGGCCCCTTGTGGCGCGCGGCGCATGCGCGGGGCCGGCAGGTGCGCGGCGGCGGCGGGAGCGCGCGGGAGGGGCGCGGGGGGGCGGCGCTCGCGGCCCGTGGGGCGGCCGCGGCCGCGTCCTGCCGGCGGGGGCAGCGCCGCGCGGAGGCGGCGGCGGGGCCGGGGGGCCGGGGCGCGGGGCCGGCCTGCCCGTGTGCAGGGTGTCCCGGGAGGGCTGCGTGCGGGGCCGGGGCCGGTCTGCCCGTGTGCGGGGTGTCCCGGGAGGGCTGCGTGCGGGGCCCGGGGCGGGGGGAGGCCGGGGAGCAGCGGGGGGGGGGCGGCGGGGGAGGACGTGGCCCCGGCGCTCGGTGTCCACGGACCGGGCGGCTCCTGCTGCTGCAGAGCGCTGGGGGCTGGTGACAGGAACCCGAGCCCTCGTTGGGGTGGGTTTGCAGGGCAGCTCCGCGGAGGGGGCCGTGCTGCAGAGAAGCGCCCCGGGCGTCGCGATGCCGTCGCTGCTGCTGCTGGTGTCGGGATCTGGGAGCTGCTGCCTTTGTAGAGGTGTTGGTTGAGCAGACATTGGAAACGGAGCAATGTATTACCTGGTAAAGTGTCTTTCGTGGACGTGTTCATGTTCATTTGTGATTCCCAAATGCAGAGGACGGAAGCGTGTCCGAAGAGGATGTCCTGTGTGCAGCGGGTGGGAGCGTTTCTGCCGTTGCCTTTGCCCTGGGCTCAGTGCGGGCTCAGGGCCGACCTGCCGGCAGCCCCGGTGGAGCGGAGTGAGCTCGGCCGTGGGGCCACAAAAGTGGCCACCAAAGTAAGTTTGCTCCAGCAGAGAACGGGGCTGACACAGATCCGAGCAGCAGCTCCGTGGTCAACAGGGCTGTTTTTTTCCCAGTACAAACTGGGAAAACCTGTAACTTCTTTGGTGGTGTAAGACTTTTGGAGGGGAAAAATTCTTTGGAAGGGAAATGATTTTGGCAGAGGAAAAAAATAGGGGTGAGTGGGTAATTTTCTCAGAGACTGAAAAGATTTGGAGGGAAAAAAGTCAGAAGAATACATTTGGGGGGAAACATTCCCTTCCTTGGAAGGAATATTTTTTGAGGGAATTTTTGAACTGGGAATGGTAAAATGGTTTCGAGGAATTTTTTTTGGAGGGATGTTGGGAGATAATTATTTTGGGATGGGAGGGAAGTTATTTGGGGGAAGAATTTTGGTGGGGATTTTTTTTCATTTTCCTGAGAATTGGGTCTAAGAAAAAGCTCCTGATGATTGGCCGCATAAAGGCAATATAAATAATATAGGCTCCATAAATAATATTTTGAAGCAAAGAGATCAAATTTTAGAGATGGCATTTCTATGGCTTTGTTTAGTATTCCCAACATCTAAAGCAGGCTCCACTTAAGTGAACCTAGCAAAATATTTTTGGAGAAATGTATAATTCTCCTTAAAAGTTATTGGTGTGTACTAGGCAAATATCTGAATTTGGGGATTTTTTCTTCCCCTTTGGTATGACTCTTATCAAAGAGAAGCCAGTAACTGCTGTTCTTCTTTTTGTGGCCCAAATAAAAATAAAAGCTTTCTCATGGTTCTTTCTTGCAGTAGTAAGGGAGCGGTATGTTCTTGCTGAAACGTGTGGAATTGTTGGAATGAGTGTCCAGGCAGTGACATTAAGGAGGAGCCCCAATGTGTGATCTGCTGAAATGAGGGCTGGGGAGCAGCATTGCTCTGGTGAGTAAATAGACGGTATTTCCAACCTCTGGAGTTAGTGGAAGAAGTTCCCTGTCCTTGTCCTTTGAATTACTGAATCCCATGTCTCAAAAATTCTAATGAAGAAAAAGGTAATGAAGACCTTTTGAGTTTGGACATCCTTCAGTGTTCTTTAAGTGTTTCCTTTAGTAGGTCTGGGTATTACTTTGAAAGAAAAAGTAGAAAAAATACCTATGCTTCCTCTTGCAAAGCTGGCACAAGCTGCACCGTTTAAATAGCCATGTTGAGGGTGTTAGTAATCTTAGTGCCTTGAGTCATTTTGTTCTTCCTTTACAGAGCTCCTCTAGCCACCAGTAAATTCTGCTGGGAGGCTCCACGGGGGAGATTTCCTACAGAAGGGATGAGGGAAGACGGCTTTGGGAACGGGAGGAATGCGCCGTTGTGGCCTGCTCAGTGCCAGGACGCAGCTGGGGCCTTCGCTAGCGGCGTTTTCATTTTCACATGGCCCAGTTTGAGCTGCTGCTGCCGATGCCAAAGGAAGTCGTGCGGGTGGAGCCGCCAGCTCAGCAGGGCCGGTGAAGCAAAGAGCAGGAGAGAGCAGGTGAGAGCCGGCCCGGCTCGGTGGGGGTCAGGCCCCATCCCACGGGGAGGAGGTTCTTCCAGGTCTGCAGTGGGCATGGGAGGCAGGGGGTCCCCTTAGAGTGGGCCGAAGAACTGGATGTGTTAATTTTGGAGAATCTCTTGGCGAAAGTCATCTCTGTTTTCCTGTTAAGGTAAGGTGTAAAATGGGTGCGTGCTTTGGGAAGAGTTCCTGTTAGTGTATTTGGTGAGGGGGCTTAATTTCCCTGCCTAGTCGAGGCGTCCGGCCTCGGGGAATTCTGTGTGCGTGGGCAAGCTCAGCTCAGCACTTAGTGCCCAGCGTGGCCTGCAGCGGTGCCGGCAGGCTGGAGTTAACGCTCCGCTTCCCGCTACTAAGCTAACTCTTACCTGAAAATAAAGTTTCTCTTTTCCTCTTTTGGCTTGCTTACTTTTGAGCTTGACTTGCTTGTGCGAATGACAAGAAGTTCAGCATCATCTGCTTTCTAGCAATTGTCTTTCTCTGTTACAGTATGCAACCTGGACCAATAAGGAGACTCTAGGATTTATGGAGGGATGTCTCTCCAAGTTAAAAGCAGCAGATCCAAGTTTTAATGAGTGTAACCTTCTCTTCTTCAGTTTGATTTTACTGGATGATGCCTTAAAGCCTGGGACTGCTTTCACCTACATGCCATGGCTCATGGTTTGGAGCTGCTTGGCACTGCAAGTTGAGCGCAAGTGCAAAGTTACAGCACAGAGACACCCTAAAAGGGAGGAATAAAAAAAGGAGTATCCCCAGCTGCCTCTGGGTAACAAAGGGAGGACTTTACTTCAAAAAGTGCTTAATAGTGCTGTCCTCCCCCAATACCGAAACTGAGGAAAACCATATGCCAGTGATAAACAGCTTTTCAAGCCTCTCTTGGACTCAAGGTCACCAACCCATGTCTTTCCTGAGTCTGCTGCATGCAGAGGGTTTATATGGCTCATCACAGAAAAAGAAACCCATGAGCTCCCCTCGCAATGGGATGTTATCGCAAATACCCTGAGCATTAGCTCAGGAGCATAACACTCCATAGGAAACTAAATCACTGAAATGAATAAAACAAAACAAAAACAAATTTAAACCCCCCCCCCCTTTTTTTTTTCCTCAGATATCACTTTCTCATTAAAATTAAGCTAAGTGCAATCCACCAGCCCTGAATATATTTAATCAAAGAGAGTGTAGCTGAAGATGTTTCTGGCACGCTGCATGACATCCCAGAGGTGTGAGTGCAATGCAGGGTACTGAAAACCTCTGTCAACTACTGTTCATCCTCTGGCTGAATAGCTGACATCATTTATACGGGCTTGATGCTCATATATAGCACATAAGAGTCGTTTCCATTGTTGTAGGTGAATTATAGATAAACAGTGGAAGGGAATAATAACCTTATAATAATAGAAGATGTGACAAATGTATTGCGGAAAGTCGTTCAGTTACTCTAGCAAGGAGCACAGTTCAAAGCCTGTCTAGAATAGGCTTCTACCTTCCCAATAAATATTCAGAAACTTCTTAAATCTTCAGGAACATAATATTGAACATCTGACATAAAAAATCAGTTCAGATTCCTAAGTGTTTTTAATTACATTTAATCAGAAGAAGATTTCATAATATTTTGTAACAAGCAGGATCTTTGCTAGAAGACACAGAACTCCCTCAGCTAGAGAAGTCATAGGTTGACTGCAAGTCTGTGAAATAAACACAAGGCCAATTATGATTCAAGTGTAGCATAAGTTATATTCTATTCAGTGAGGAAGAAATGATTTTCCCAGCAGTGTTACTTGCACTATAATGATTATTGCATGTAAGCCAAGTTAAGGAAATGATGGAAAAACAAATTAGATGGGCTGCAGATCTGTGGCTTATCTTGATTGCTCACCTTGAAGACACAGTTTGGAAAACATAATATACAGGACCAGGAGCCAGGATATTTGAAGCCTCTACTCTCCTTCCTTCCTCCTGATATTTCATATTAAAATTTCTCAACAGAAATAAACATTTCCAGCAGGGATAAACACAAGGCAGCACGTCTTGCCATTCTAAGGACGTTTGCTTAATTAAAAGCAATGATAACTTTGGTTTTAATGATCTTCTGGCAAAGATAATTAAGGAGGTATAAATGATATAAGAACTTACCTTTGTCTGATATTTTCATTTTTATATGCAGCTGTTTATGAGTCATACGAGAAAAAAAATTGCCAAGGCTCCTTAGTTTTTATTAGGGGACACTTCAGTACTAATGACCAAGTGCTAAGGCAACGCAATAAAACACAAGGCCCCATATTATGGCACAATCTGATGGAAATCAGTAGGAATTCTTCCACCGATTTCCAGCATGCATTGTGTAAACTTTTTACTGCATGCATAAGCCTGAAAAATGGGAACAGAGGTGAACTATGTAATGATAGTCTCTTTATGCAGAGATGGAACTGTCCTGCTCAGAGCTTTTAACCAAAAAAGATGAGCTGGCCTCACATTCTTGGACTACATCCACAATCAGCAAATGTTCTGTACATTAAGTGCTGCATGTCTTATCTAGCTGATAGAATTCATTACAAGAGACTTAGTTAACTATGTTTGGTTTTGCTTTGGGCCAGTAAAAATGACAGTCAGCGTTACCACCAAAACTGAAACGTCATTACAAAAGGTTTCACACGGACCCTTCCAGAAGCAGGATTTGAAACACTGATGTGTTTCCAAGATCAGTCTTACTTGGCAAAAGGTCACTTAGGTTTCAGAGATGTGTTGGCCTTGCAAGGAATAAGAGACTGCACAATTTTTGTAGTTCATTGCTATGTTGAAAAAGTATGCCATTAATTTACAGCCCTTGAGCTGTAGGGTTAGACGTAGTGCTTGGTATTTCAGCACTTTTGTTTATTACCTTTTAGCCCTCAACCATTTTTCTTTAAGGTAACATCAATATCTGTTCTTGCAAACAGATCATTCAAATATTAGGCATGATACTGGCTATTCTCTCTTTCTCAGAATAAGGCATGCTTTGCAGCAACGAAAAAAATGAGCATTTGCTCAGAGTTTGACAGTTGTAAAGGATGTTTATCTCCTAGGGCTTTGTTTACTGGATTGCAGTTTTTAAAAGATTATTTTATGCTGCAAAAGTAACGATCTACATAACCGCTCTTATTGTACTCTAAGGCAATATTCAAGGCACATACATTGAGTTGCAGAAGAGGAAATAATATGCAATGAAAGTACAGAAAGACCCAACTAACTTTGTGCTTGTGTTTTGACTTTTCACACCTCCTTTACCCCAGGGTAATCCTCCGCATCACACACACGCTTTCTCTGCTCTCCACTTAATTCAGTGAATCTGTGATCATGCGCACTCACAGTAACTACTGGGCCAGGGAGGTCTGGGAGGTGGATATTGAGTGCATCATTTTTCTGCCCGAAAGTCATTCCTTAGATGGAGTCTGCAAGAAGAGACAGCGCTGATGGGAACAAGGTCTTTTTGGGAAGCAAAGCATTTGGAGACACATCCGTGCTGCCTTTCCCTGCAAGACCAGGACACCAGAGTCCATCATTGCCAGGCAAAGGCTGCAACCTGCACATGGGCTTGGCCATGATGGATGGATCTTAGGTGCCTTGGGCTTCTCCTTGCAGTGCTGGGCAGTGTTGGTGTTTGGGTGATGACAATGTCAGCACAGCACAGGGGCATCACTGGGCCCAGGGATGTTGCCGGGACGTCTGCATCACACAACATTCCAAGCCCTCATGTGTCACCAGAGCCAGGGATGTTGCCATGACGTCAGCATTGCATCAGAACCCCTGCCGTGTGGCCCAGGGCTGTTGCTGTGACACCGCTATTGCATCACAATCCCAGGCCCGTTATAAAGGTGGTGCTGGGGTGGCCTTGGCTCACTTTGCCCGTTGGCGAACGGGCAAAGACTTGACTTTGCGGTCAAGGAGTGAGGCTGTGGGGTAAGAGCCACTCCAGGGTCCCCTCTCCAGCCTCCCTTTGCTCAGTGACCTCCCAAGGGCCCCCAGCTGCTGCCTGGTGCCAGGGAGGGCGCATGGAGTGAGTACAGGGTGCCCTTCTCTTCCCAGATATCCTCTCATCAGCCTTGGGCTGATTTTGTTATTGGATTTATTCTGCTACGGACGCCAGGCGCGAGGGTGAGCCCAGAGCAGAGGGGCTGGGGCCAGGAGCGGGTGCAGTGGGTGGGAAGGCAGCTGGGCAGGGCTGTGGTGCCGCTGCCCAGCCTGGGGCTGGGCTTGCGGGTCACTGCTGGGGCCACTAACATGAGCTGGGCCGTGTTTTCCTCTGCAAACAGGACTTGGGAGAAGAGCTTGGCGCCGGCCGCACGCGAGGCCCTGTCACCTCGGTGACATGGACTCTCGCGTGCGAGCCGCGTGCCAGCTTGTGGCCCTGAGCCTCGTGCTCCTTGCCATCCTGGGCATCCCCTCGGCCTGCCGCGTCCTGGTGTCTTTTTGGATGGCCTTGATGTTCATCTCTGGAGGTGAGCGGCCCTGTCCTGAGCGTAGCCACGGTAGTGGCTCCTGGCCAGCACCCCGGCTGCCGGCGCCCACCCCTCTGCTGGCTGGGGTTGCGCAGGGGCTGCCCCACGGCACTGGCAGCCTCTTGCCTTCTCTCCCACAGTCTCCGTGTTCCCCTTTGAGCTCCCGGAGGAGCCTGCTGGGAGGGGGCTGGAAGGGTAAGTGAAGCCCGGCCCTGCCGGGGCTGCCCTGAGGTGCTGGCTTGGTCCCACGAGCAGGAGCAGGGTGGGCCAGGAGGCCAAGAGTTGGGCTGGGTTCCCTCAGACCCGCCAGCGCCAGGGCCTCCTGCTGGGGACACTGGGCAGCCCCGGGCCCCCTCCTGAGCTGCCTTCTCTCTCCCAGGTGCCCAGGCACGGACGGCGGGGTGACCAGGGAGCCTCATGGCCCTTCCCCACCTCGCCGCCGTGTGCAGTTGGGGGCCAGGCAGGTGGTGTTCCTGGGGCCAGGCAAGGAACTCCTTGGCTTCATCCCCAGGGAGCCCCACCTAGATCGGCCCTCAACTGCGGCGCGCAAATCCACCCTGCTGCGCCTCTGGGCACCCATCCTGTTGGTGGAGACCAGCCCATCTGGGTCTCCACCCCAGCCCGAGCCTTCCAGCAGCTCCGGGAGCGAGGAGCCCTCCACTGTCCCAGCGCCGCAGCGCTGGGAAACGGTGGACTCCGGGGACACGGAGGCTCCCTCCCCTCCTGCAGCCGGCTCCGGCTGGCGAGCGGCGCTTCGCTCCCTGCTCTGCCCCGGCTGCTCCTGCGGGGGCTGGCGGGCGCTGGGCAGGGGGCTCCGCCGCCGCGTCGCCGCCCTGAGGAGGAGGAGAGGGCGCAGGGACCGCCGGGCCGCCCATGACACCAGTGGGACGCTGTGAAGCACAGCCCCTGTACAGAGGCTGTGCTGAGCAGCGCCCACCGGCCCGGCGCCCCTGTCCCCCTGGGGTGAACATCTGTGCCCCGCAACAGGGTACCTGAGGCC
This sequence comes from Tinamus guttatus, assembly GCF_059628265.1. NCBI lineage: Eukaryota > Metazoa > Chordata > Aves > Tinamiformes > Tinamidae > Tinamus > Tinamus guttatus. Next base: position 6,756 of record NW_028289665.1, on the reverse strand, counting down.
CGTGTCATCTGGGAGAGGTGCAGCCCATCAGTGCCTCTCCCTGGGCCTCTTGGTGCCCTGTCCCCTTGGGCGGTGCAAAAAACATCTGTGCCCCGCAACAGGGTACGCAAGGACCGTGTCATCTGGGAGAGGCGCAGCCCATCAGTGCCTCTCCCTGGGCCTGCTGGTGCCCTGTCCCCTTTTGGGCGGTGCAAAAAACATCTGTGCACCGCGATGGAGAACACGAGGCCCTTGTCATCAGGGAGAGGCCCAGGACACCAGTGCCTCTCCCTGGGCCTCTCCTCTGCCCACAAAACTTCTCACCTTCACCAGACAGCCAGGCAGGGAGCACCAGCACAGAGCCACAGGAAGCCCCCCTGCTCCTGGCCCTGCCAACAGTGACCCCTCCCTGCACACGGGCTCCCACAACAACGATCCTCGGCCACCTCAGGAAGTGCGGGCGAGACGAGCAGCCAGAAGATGGCCTGAGAAGTGGCCGAACAGCCGAGCTCAGAGTTGAGCTCAGGACACAGAGACTTGGGGGAGGCCCAGAGCTCATGGGGGCCTCCCCGGCTCCTCCTGGCCTTGGTCCTGTTGAAGCTGATGGGGCTGCCAGGCCAGGAGGAGCAGCTGCGGGACACCGGAGAGCTCAGCACGGGTCAGAAATACTGCTAACCAGCCCCGTGCTGAGCCAGGTGTCCCTCTGACCGGGGGTCAGTGCAGTAAATGTGCAATAAACACTTGTGTGCTGTGTAGCAGGAGTCGAGTGATTCTTCTTCCCCAATCTCACCCTCCCCTTGATCTCAACAGTTGTACAGGCAGGGGACACTGGGATGGAGCGACAGGAAGGCCCCCTGCTCCTGGCCCTGCTCATGGCAGCAGTGATGCCTCCCTGAGCACTCTGCCCCGCACTGCCTGCGCAGATGCTCTTGCTGCAGGACCAGCTCCTGCCAGGCAAGGCACCGCCATTGGCAACAGCAGGTCCAGCAGCCTCACCTGCAGCCCCGCAGAAGCCCCAGGGCACCCGGTGGCTCCATGGGCACGCCAGCTCCAGCCTGGGAAGAAGGAGCTCAGGGTAGTGACACGCATCTACAAGGGGAAACCATGCTTACCCACTCTTGAGAGCCCTCCGTGATGTCTGGGTAGAGGAGGGGAGGGCAGAGCATGTGGTCTACCTCGTCTTCTGCAACACTTGGGACACTATCTCCTTTACTTGGCAGAAAGGCAGAGCTAAGGGTTGCACTCGCGGGCACAAAGTTTAGGTGGAGACAAGAGATTTTGTGGGCAGAGGGGAGGCACTGCTGTTCTGCTGGGCTTTATACTAGCAAAGAAAGACTGGCTGGAGATTTGAAGGTGAGATTGCTGAAGGCCAGTCTTGCCAGGGAAGACAGAGGCAAAAAAGGCACTAAGCATCTCATCCCTTCCCAAGTCTTTTGTCACTATCTTCCCTTTCCCATCTAGCAGAGGGCCTGGTATTTCCTAGTCCACTTTTACCCTGGTTCCTTCCAGAGCTGAGCTGAACTTGGAGGCAACCAGATGAGAATCAGAACAGGAAGCAGCAGCTCCAATCAGATCAATGATGGATGCAGGGGCTTCCACTCTGTGGGTGAGGAGGCAAGTCAGACCTATTCTCCCAGCAGGAGCCTCCCAAAACTCCATGTCCAAGACTGCAAGGCCGGGGCTGCGGTACAGAAAAAAGCATTAGACTGAATGTGCCAAATTAATTGGGAAGCATGCTGTTAGGCAGGCCAATACAAGAAGCATGGCTGTTGGCATCTGCTACAGCAGCAAGCAAAACATAATTATGCTGAAAAAGGACTTTCCAAGTGACAGAACTCAACGCCATGAAAGCTCCCGTAGTGATGGGAGCAATACTTTATGAGGAAGATGAAATTTAAGTGTCCATACAGTCTAGATATACTTTCCTCAGAGTGCCTTATGAAAAAGAGGGAATATCATGTCAAAGACTAAGACTTCTGAGACTTGCAGACTTTTAGAATCTGAAACACACACAAACATATGGAGTTTGCACCAAACATTCAGCACTTCTACGCAACAGAAGCTGAAGCCTAAGCTGTTATTCATGAACGTACAATATCAGAATAAGGTACTTTACAGAAATGCATTAATTCCTTTGTATGACTGTAGAGACACTAGTAAAGCACTGCTAAAAAAAATAGCAGCTTCCCATCCCTCCAAAGCAAAGGTTAACAAGCTTTCTGTGGAAGGCAGAAAGTCTTCAAGGACACACTCGTGTCTCCTTGAAGTACCCCTTGCCTTATTCCCTGTTTTACCTGATAACCACCACCTTCGGCTTGGAGGACATTAAACAGATGAATCTACACCTAGAACCAAGGACGTTTCCTGTCAGCCTAAAACAAATAAAAAGATCAAAATCTTTCAAAGCCTTGAACAAAGAGCCAGCTCCCTGCTTTCTAGTGCGCTAGTGCATCTCTTCCAGAGCACATTCACATCTCTGACAGACAAGCAAAATGGCAAGTATAAGTTGCTGCTGCTCTTCCCTACCCCTGAAGCTACATGTCTGTCCCTGCTAGACCAGGGCAGCGCCACCTCTTCGACTGACGCTTTGCGGAGACACAGATCCTCACGTTGAGCTTGTGCAGCATTTCAGTGAAGCACTGTGCAAATGTACTCTGTGACGAATGAACTCAACCCAAATTCTGCACTTTAAGCCCACACACTACACAAATACCACCAACATTATGTGGCAGTAAAACCATACAAGTGATGAAAGCCAAAAGAGTAGTATTTGCTATATGTATACACCGCTACACTGTATCTAAAAAAAAAAAAAAAAAAAAAAAAAGAAAAAAGGAGACCTATAGATATATCATTCACATAGTTTTGAAGGAATGGAGATAACTATGGGGACACACACAGATAATAGCTGTATTTGTAAAGAGGTTAAATATTCACCTCAGCTGAGTGTAACACTACTGTAAAATACCTTTCTCCTAATAAAGTATCAGAAACTAATACAAGAGCAGAAATGAAAACAGTGCAAAAGGTGACGATGAAGAGGTACCGCGTCAATAAAGATATGGTATATGGAAATGGTATATGCATGGGAATGGTATATGCATCACTTCAGCATCACAAAATAGTAGAGCTATGATTTTGTACTATATTATTTAGAAGATTCAAAAGAGCAGGCTTGAATTGTGTGCTGCTGAGCACAAAGCCTCTCTGTGATCAGAAATGGTTATTGGAAAGGAATATAAATGTGCAAGAGTTTCCCCTCCCACCCCAATATCTCTTTGTTCTTTTGAACATGGAAATTCATTCCCATAGGAGTATGATCTGGTGAATCAGGCCCCCACCTACGACACTGATTTGTGACCCTGTACTCTTAAAAATTGCTTGTCCATTGCATCCCATAAATTAGACTTTTGTGAAATGGATAAATGTATTTACCTACATACCAGGAATGTTACAAGATTTGCTAATACTTTAGAAATGTTTTGATATTCCTAAGAAAACTGAAAGTTTTCCCAATGGTTTATTAAAAAAAAGTCTCCCTACTAATTTAAACAAAGATGTATTTTATTTGTGCTTTCAGCAACCATTTTATTCTTCTCTGAAGTGGTTTCCTGCCTACTCCAACAGCATAAAGCCCTGAATCTGCACTTATGGATATCTGCACATATGAATCTGTACAGATGGATAGTTTGACACCTATGATCCATCCCACTGGAACTCAATGGAGTTCCTTGGGTGGGCAATTAGGATATGCATGTTTGTGGAACCAAACCCCAGATTTTATTGTGCCATTTTACCTCACAGGGGCCACTACCACTGACTCTGGAGAACTGAAAAATGAGGTTTGGGCTTCATCTGCCATGGCAACAATACACTGCAGAGAGGAAATTATAGCGCCAGGGCTGTGGATACAGCGAGTTTTGCCCAAATCAGTAATTCCACTTAGATAGAGTTGTTGCTCTGACAGGGCATTTCTTGTTTCACTATCATTTTCTGACATAGTCTGTGCTTCTTTTCTGACACTCCAACAGCCAAAAGAAAGAACCAAAACAGAATTTCCACTGCAGTTCTCTGCGCCAAAGATGACATCAGGGACAAAGCAGATTTTTAGTGTCAGCTCTCTGCCCTCACCTAAAATAATGTTTTTTGTTTGTTTGTTTGTTTGTTTTAACAGCCTCTTTTTTATACCCTGTTTGTTCAGAAATTTTCATATGTCTATGAATAACCTTGCTGGAAGAAAGACTCTTTAAAATCAATCATATCCCCGTAGCTATCAAGAAGGAAATAATGGACTTGGCTCATCAGTTCTCCATTTCCACAGGACAGGAGAGCCTGGAGATGGCAGAGAAATCAGCCCAGACAGTGTTTCACTGCTGGAGCTGCTTTTGCTCTTAGCAGGGTGAGGATCTGCAGGTGTCAAGTGCTCCCTGTCAAATATTGGGCTCTTCAAAAAATATCTTTTCCTGAACATGCCTACTGAAGACCTGAAGGCAGTATCCTAATATATTTATATCATAGAGTGACACAAGTGAAAAAAATAAATCAAAGCTTAGCCTGAAGCCTGATGCTGGAAACTCTTGAGAAAACAACAACATGCTTTCTCTTCCTGTCTTCACAAAGTCGTTCTGGTTCCTTATTAAACACTATTACTTTAAATTCCTGGATTTGCTGACCAGCATTTCCATATTCCACCCTACACAAACTCTCTAGAGGAAGAATACAAAGTGTTCTGGTTCCAGAGAAATTTCATGACTTTTCAGTCTTCCACATCTTATGCAAGTAACCTGAATTTAAACACAATTACAACATGAGGATGTTGTAATGTACTTCCAATGGCAAGCAGCCATTAGCAACCTCCAACATTATTTGAGTGCAGAGATCAGCACAAAGATTTAGATCCAGGCAATTTTGGCCGAACACTGAGATTGATCTCAGGCACTTAGACACGTATTTAGTAAAAGCAGAGAGAAAAGGCAATCTTGTCTCAAATTTTAAACACACAGAACCATGGATCAAGTCTATCTCAAGAAAGTTAAAAGCTAAAGTATCTGATCTGAAAGTTCCTCCTGAGATTGTCACTCCTCAGAGCAGAATCTTCTGGTATCAGGACAGACTAATGTTTGCTTCTAATTTTATACTCCTGTTCAGATCTGGGATTCAAAGCTAGTGCAATTAAAAGTGTTATGAACTTTGGAGGCTATAAGAGAAACCTAATATTCAACAAAGCATAGAAAACATTTTTTTTTTCTCTCACTGCATGTTGTTCATACAATGTCTTCGGAAAAGCCCTGAAGATGCACAGATTAGTTAATACTAGATGACTATATTTGGACAAGAAATTGAATCTGAAATCATATCCTCAGCTACGTTAATTGAAATTTTATGTCAGCAAGAATATTACCAGGGCAGCAGTCACACAATAGCATTTCCAGGCGTAATATCATAAAATGCCGACTGGCAACTGCTGGCATTGGAGGAGAGGTAAGAGTGAATGCAAGGTCAAAACTTCAGCTTGCAGCTCACCCAGCTGAGCAGGTTCATGCTTGAGATCTAGCCTGCCCTGTCTATAACGAGTTTTGAGAATGCTACAAGGAGACCATAGCTAGCATGGGCAATGTTACAGCTTCAGAAAGCTCCAAATCCATGAAAATGTCCTTATATAAACAACTAGTTCATACTTGGTTAGTCTGAATCCTGTTTTCACTTCACTCAAACATCTCTCTGCATATAATAACAGTCTGTAAATTATCCTCTACCTAACAAGAAGCAAATACACGGAATGGCCTGATAATGCACTGGGAGATAAGTGTGCCTGCCTTGCAGGGTGAGCCCATGGAAACACATCAGGGTGTCTGGAGGAAAACATCGTGTGAAGCAAACAAATTGCAGATTTTTCTAACGGAGACCCCACACGTCAAGGAAACTGCACCTGAATAAAGAGAGCAGCTGGGCTCCTTATTGCAGCTCATGTAAGACAATTAGAAGAAATCATTTTCTATACTCATATGTGAAATTCAGGCTTGACTCTGACCTATAATTTCAAAGACACTCCATTTTAATGACTTAAATTTCACTGCTAATACGAGCAGTCTAATCAAACCACAGGCAAAGAGTGTGAAATAATTTACAGGTTTTGCCTGGAAAGGTCAAGGTCTTAAACAATGAAAAGTGCTTTTGATATCAGACTGCTTGCCCTGCACAGTGTAAAACTAATTGACCATGATGACAAATAATGCAGGTCTTCTGTGCCCAAAGTATCTTGTTTACCACCACGCACGAATTAATTACCAATCAACTGCTATCAAAAGTAACAGCACATGGCTGGCAGAGGTCCCAAATACCAGGCAAAGAAAATGATCTTAGTTCTTTCCACTGAAGATGAGGAAGCCAGGACAATTTAAATTAAATTTTTAAATTTTTTAAATTTTTAAATTAAAAAAAAAAAAGCCTGGCCTGGATTTTGAGGGAGATGTAAGCTCTATTCTCCTGTACTTCAATGGTGATATGGCTTTGCTAAGGGCTAGATATAAGAGATTAACGGATTAAGTGTCATTTCTAAGATGTCATTTATAAATCTTAGTGAGGGGTTGAAAGTGTGTTCATGTTCAGTATAGGTAAATGTGGAATGGGGGAACTGTTCTGGTTTCACATCTCTTAAGAGTACAGCAACTTGTCCTTCCTTGGTGGATAGCTGGCAGTACAGGGATTCCTGCAGATACCTTAAGAAAAAATGAAGAGCTGCAAATGCCCCGATCAAGGAAAAAATTACAATGATTG